>NW_018405338.1:59239-69371 GCF_002113885.1 Mizuhopecten yessoensis | reverse complement strand
CCCCCCCCACCCCCACCCCAACACCTGGGGGCGGAAGGGAGGGGCCCAATAGGGGAAACATAGCAAATTCTTCAAAATCCTTCTTCTGTAGGAAAGACAGGATTTTGTCCAATTTTGGTATGAGGCACCCTTGGGTGAAGGGGAACCAATTTTGTATAAACGATGTGTCTGACCTCTCTGGAGGCAGAGAGGTGGGGCCCAATAGGGAAAATATAGGTAGAACTTTTAAAATCCTTCCTCTACCATAGGGATTAAGGGATTTTATCCTAATTTAGTCTGAAGCATCCTTGGGCTAAGGGGGCTCAATTTTGTATAAGCAGTGGATGTGGTATTCCAGGGGACAGAAGGGCGGGCCCAATAGGAGATATAGAGGTAAAACCTTTAAAATCCTTCTGCGACCATCGGGATTAAAGGATTTTATCCTAATTTTGTCTTGAGTATCCTTGGGTCAATTTTGTATAATTGGTGGGTATGACCCCCTAGGGGCATAGGGGTGGGGTTCTGTTTGAAGTTTGTTCTCGCTATATCTCAAGTACTGGATTGATCTTTCTGAAATTTCATATGTACTTACAGCACCTACCATGGAGTGCTATATCTTTACTTCATACCAATTATTTAAATATATTCAGGTGAGCGATACAGGCCTTCTGGGCCTCTTGTTTTCTGATATATACTACCAAAACAAAAAAGAATCAATACTTAAACTGTCATATAATGGAATTAGATGATAAAATTCATGATAGCATTTCTATTTACTAAAATTTAAGGAATGTTGTTTTAATTTTGTGGAATTTTTATATAAACTATATGGACAAATTTTAGAGGAGAAAATTTAATTTTAAATTATCAGCCATGAAATCGACATTTATTGTACATCTCGGCTTATATTATCGGAACAGGTTACTTTACAGTGTTACAGTATAAGCGTGCTGGGAAAAAGCGCTACCAAGTTTGTTCAAATGTATGACCTTCACTTATATTTAAGGTCACAGAGGTAAAACAAAGCTTCTTCTGAATAACCGAAGTGCATAGGGTTATGATACAGTATTTGGACAGTAGCATGCTCAGATGAAGAGCTATCAATTTCTTCATGTGACTGACCTTGATACACTTTCAAGGTTACATGGGTAAAATGGTCTAGGGTGGTATATTTTGGCAGGTTGATGCTGGGGTGAAGTTTTTTTCAACTTAATGTCATTGTTTGACTTTGAAGGTCATGGGTATCAAATGTATTTAAGGATTTTAACAGTTTCTTTTGAATGACTTAAGTGTCACAGATACTGATATTTTGCCTGTAACTTTATTAATGTCTGCTTACCAGGTGAGTGGTTCAGGCCAATTGGTTCTCTTGTGTCATTGTAGTACTTATATCATTTCTTCATAAATTTGTTGGAAAGCCTCTAATTGCACACTTTCTATCTTTACAGGAGTCATAATGACAACTTTCCTGGTTCTAGCCTTGCTGTTGGTATATGAAGTACAAGTGGTGTTGCCAGTCGACAGGAATGGATCTTCAGAACAAACCACCAGCAGTTGGCTTTATCAGTGGAGTACAGTTATATCAGCAGTGGCATTTGTCATAATGGGATGCTTCCTTAAACGTTTAACAGGTATTTTAGCTCACCTGGCACTAAGTGTCACAGGGTAAAACTATTTGGCTCATGTATACATTCTGGGATTAAGGGCAACTAAGTTTGTTCAAATGAATGACTTTGAATTACTTTCATGGTCAAAATTGATCAATTGTCTCTAAAACTTTCAAACCACTTCTTCTAACAGCCAGGAACCTGCTGGGATAAAGGGCTACCAAATGTCACAGGGGTCAAATGTGTTTTACACATTTAAACGACTTCTTCTGAATAACGAAAAGGCCTAGGATGATGATATTTGGCCATTTAAGCATGCAGAGATAAATTATTGCAACAAAATATTCTCACATGAATGACCTTGATATTTATTCCAGGTCAATGGGATCAGATATGATAAGAACATAAAACAATATCTTCTGAATAACCAAAATGGCTAGGATGATGGTATTTGGCAAGTAGCTTGCTGGGATGAAGGGCAAACAAGTTTGATCAAGTGAATGACCTTAACATATATTCAAGGTCATAGGGATAAAAAAAATGACAAGAACTTTAAATGAGTAATTCTGCATAACCAAAATAGCTAAGGTTATTATATTTAGCCAGTAACTTGCTGGGATAAAGAGTTACTAAGTTTGTTCAAATATATCATATTGCCAGTTCAATTCGTTGAAAAATGAGAAAGCTGAATTCTGCCTAGCTGAAACAAAACGACTGGACAGGACATAAATTATGCAATATACTTTGTTTAAGCTCACGAGACCCTTAATATATATCTTCAAATAACCGTATAACAATGTCTATGCTTCAAAAGCATGTTAAGGTCATTTTTAGGGCGGGGGGGGGGGGGCTTCACCCCTCTAAACCGCCCACCAGGGCCCCATTAGGGGCCTAGATGACACCTAAAGACTCCTCGCCCAGGCTTACACATACCTTTGGCTCTAGCTAAGCGCCTGTTAAGTAAGTGTAAAATGAATGGATCATATGTACTATCAAAATTATTCTAAAACATGTTAGTCTGTATGTGCATACCAAATTTCAGTGAAATTGACCTTTTTGTTGGGCAATTATTGCACAGAAACCAATTGGCCTATCACAAGGTTGTAACCTAGTTAAGTAATGTGTAAATATGCAAGAATTACTTCAAGCATGTTTTTATGATCGGCATTACAAATTTCATTGAAATCGACCCATTATTATAGGGCAATTATTGCACAGAAACCACAATCACATTTACTGTTGAACTCATCCTCAAACATGTTAATGTATTTGCACACAAATTTTCAGTGAAATCAATCCATGAATAGGGCAACTTCAGCCAATCAGAAGTTTGTTGCCTCATTGATTATAATTTAATAAACTAGAAATAGTTGGCTAACAACTTGACGGGCTTTTCACCGTTAGGACTGATATGGTCTTTGATCGCAAACATATTTTTTTGAATCCTCATTGTCTTTACCCTCTATGAAGAAAAAGATGGTTATTGAGAAGAAGTTGTATAAAGTTTTTAAGACATTTGACCCCTTTGACCTTGAAAGTAGGTCAAGGTCAACCATTTTCACAAACTTGATAGCCAATCACCTGAGCACCTTATACAATGTATATGAAATATCAAGACCCAAGACTTGTTAGAGCTTAAGAAGATATTTTAAATTTGTTACCCAAAATAGTAGTTTTGAAAGTTGACCCCTAACGAAAACCTGAAGTTGACTTTTGATACATTTTTTTTATTGCAAACAATAGCACCTTGGCCGAAGGACATTAGCGAGTTTATGCCATACTGAAGCGTCTGTCGTCCGTCCGTCCGTCAACTTTTCCTTTAAAACGCTACTAGTCCTGAACGGCCCAGTAGACTTTGACTAAATTTGGTCTGGAGCATCCCTAGACCAAGGGAACTCAATTTTGTATAAACGGCGGGTGTGGCCCCATGGGGGCAGAGGTTCAACCCAAATAATGGGAATAGGGGTAAAACCTTTTCCTATCGTAGGGATCAAGGGATTTTATCCTAATGTAGTCTGGAGCATCCTCGGGCCAAGGGGACTCAATTTTGTATAACTGGTGGGTGTGGCAACCCTGGGGGCAGAGGGGCGGGGCCTAATGGGGGAAATATAGGTAAAACTATTAAAGTCCTTCATCTACCATAGGGATTAAGGGATTTTATCCTAAATTGGTCTGGAGCATCCTACGGCAAGTGGACACAATTTTGTATAAATGGTGAGTGTGGCCCCCCTGGGGGCAGAGGGACAGGACCAAATAATGGAAATAGAGGTAAAACCTTTAAAATCCTTCTTCTATCGTAGTCTTGAACATCCTTGGGCCAAGGGGACTCAATTTTGTATAAACAGTGGGTGTGACCCCCTTGGGAGCAGAGGGGATGGGCTGAATATGGGAAATAGAGATTTAACATTTAAAAGTCTTCTCCTACCATAGGGATGAAGGGATTTCATCCCAATTTGGTCTGGAGCATCCTTGGGCAAAAGGTACTCAATTTTATATAAAAAGTGAGTGTGGCCCCCCTGAGGGCAGAGGAGCAGGGCCCAATAGGGAAAATAGAGCAAATTCTTCAAAATCCTACTTCTACAAATAATATGTTGCATGACTGCTGTACAATCAATAGTTTTTGAGTTATGGCTATTTTAAGATTTTGACCTATGACGTCATGGCGGCCATATTGGATTTTTGACCTGTTTGAAAATGTTGCAATGACACCTTTTGACCTTGGCCTATAATGTACTTATAAGACTGTTAACACATCTGCTACCAATCAAAAGATTAGGTGGCCACAAAATCAGGGAAGAAGAAGAAGAAACATAACAATTCCAATAGGTCTTTTCACCAGTTGGTGAAAAGCCCTAATGATGTGTAAATTTGCAGGTTCACATTCACAAACAAATTCCTCCTCGCACATGTTTCTATGTATATGTACATACCAAATGTGTTTATCTTCTTCTATTCCATTCAGTCAAAAAATCCTAAGTCAACTTAATTTGAAATTTAAAAATAAATGTATTTTGAAATTGCATTTTTATAGAGACTCATTGAGAAATAAATCATGCTTCTACCAATACTGAAAAAAAACCATAAACCATTAAAAAAACAATTTAAATATCAAACATGATTATACAGTTTAAAAGCAGGTAATATGTACTATTAGGTACAGTCACATTGATCTTGAATTTTAATCACACAGAATTAAAGAAATTGCTCATTTTAATTTAAATTTCAACTTTCAGATGTTCCTACAGTCGAAATAAAGAAAAACTATACTGTTGTAGCGGGAGAAAAAGTGAAATTGAAGTGTTGTGCATCTGCATTTCCATGCATTAAGTCAGTTTCCTGGAAACACATTTTGCCGGAAGGGGAAACCAAACAACTTGATATAGACCAGCAAAAGTATACCAGTACAAAACCAAACCACATAGTAATCAACCAAACTCTGAAAAGTGACGAAGGCGAATATGTGTGTATTGTCTCCAATTGGTTTGGGAAAACACAGAGTAAACACACTAAGCTGACAGTGGAAGGAGGTAACAGCTTTCATTTGAAATTCAATTGTAATACAGTAAAACCTATATAATTAAAGAAACACCCTAGTTCAGTTCAATCAGTTGTAAATGGTACATGCCTCTTGGTAAAATATCCTGCATTAGTAATGCCGAACTCCGAGTTCCATAATCTAAGGTGGTCACTATCTGTTGCTTTCGATAAGCACAGACATATGTCACGACGATTATTGGGGGCAGGGGTGAACTTGATGTCGGGTGGGCAGTCAGGATGAGGCTATACAGTTCTTGGTTTTGGAAATTAGCTTTGATATAATATTAGCCACACCCTGACGAGCACTCTTCCTGGTTGTACTATAGTGAGTATTTGGTGTCTGCACTTTTAAGTCCAGTCCAGATTATCTTCTTATGTAGGTTTATTCGCATACATAAAAGTCAGTTAGCTACAAAGTCGGTACCATCCTATCTTGGTGCTGGCCTATTACTTAAAAATACAGATGTTAAATCCATATTATTGGTCCACTGTGTATATAAGTCCAGCACCTCCACTCTCGCTCATGTCCGTGTCTCGACTCTCTTCCCTCTCTCTTACACTCCCCATAGCTACATACAGTGTACTTACAAAATAGATAAAAATTATATACTCCATTTTGAAAAGTTAATACAGAAGGAATGATATTCTAACTTAAAATAATATTGGCTAGTTTCTGAATTATGGGGTAGAATAAATTATAAACATAGGTTAATTTCTGTTTAGATAGATTACATAATATAGTTCCTGACACCATATGCTTAAGGGGTATAATACCTGGTATATAATTAGCTCACCTGGTCCGTAGGACCATGACGAGCTTATGCCATACCGCAGCGTCTGTCGTCCGTCCGTCGTCCGTCCGTTGTCTAACTGTCCATCAACTTTTCCTTTAAAACGCTAATTGTCCAGGATGACTCTGTAGATTTTGACTAAATTGGGCAGGAACATCCTTAGGCCAAGTGCTCTCAATTTTGTATAAACAGTGGGTTCGGACCATGTTGAGCTTACGCCATACCGCAGCGTCCGTCACCGTTTGTCCATTGTCCAACTGTCCATCAACTTTTCCTTTAAAACGCTACTTGTCCTGTACGACTAAGTAGATTTAAAATCCTTTTTCTACTGTAGGGATAAAGGGATTTTATCCAAATTTAGTCTGGAGTATCCTTTGGCCAAGTGACTCAATTTTGTAAAAACGGTGGGTGTGTTCCCCTCCCCCCCCCCCATCCCCCGGGGGCAGAGAGGCGGGCCAGATAGGGGAAATATATGTAATAATGTTAAAATCCTTCTCCTACTTTAGGCATTAAGGAATTTTATCCCCATTTAGTCTGGAGCATCTTTGGGACAAGGGGACTTAATTTTGTATAAAGGGTGTTTGTAGGCCCCCCTTGGGGCAGAGGAGCGGGGCACAATTGGGAAAATAGCGATAAAACCTTTAAAATCCTTCTTTTACCTTAGGGATAAAGGGATGTTATCCTAATTTAGTCTGGAGCATTCTTGAGCGAATGGGACTCAATTTTGTATAAACAGTGGGTTTATAAAATAAATCCACGGGCCTCAAGCATCATTAAGGAGGCAGTATCAAATATAAATTCAATTAAAATGAGAGGAAAGAATCATATTGTACTTTTTAATCATTTTTGGTCACCTGGACCAAAGGACAGCTGGTGAGCATGTCATGGTGTGTCTTCCGTCAACTTTTCTTTTAACACTCTTCTGGTCCTTCTAGTCCTTCTGCATGCATACCTGAACGACTCATGTGGATTTTGACCAAATTTTGCCTGTAGGCAAAGCCCCTGCATAGGGGACTCAATTTTGTATAAACAGAGAGTGTCTGCCCCCCCCCCCTTGCAGGCAGAGGGGGTGGGGCCCAACAGGGGAACAAAGTGATGAATGTTTAAAATCCTTCTCCTTCAGTATGATTGTCAGTATGATAGGAGGATTTTTTTAATTATTTTACTGTGTCGCCTGCAACGCAAGGCGAAATATAGGTATTATACTCTGTCGTCGTCGGTTGTGTCGTTCGAAACAAGGTTTCCATGCGATAACTTAAGTTTCCTTGGATTGATTAAACTCAAACTTGGTACACATATTTCATACCAATATAGCTCGGAAAGGTTCGCATTTCAGAAGTTTACATGTTTTTTTGTGGAGTTATGCCCCTTTTATTGCCAAATAAGGGCTTTGTGTAGTAAATGCAAGAACTTTTTTTATTTTTTAATCAATTCCTTTCAAATTTTGTACGGTAATGCTAGAAGCAATAATGTTCAACATATATTACGGGGTTTTCTGGGGGGCCATAATATGACAATATCCATAATATAATGTTATAATTAATTGCTTTAAAAACAAAAGGAAATATTTACCCATTTCGCATCAGTTTTCTCATTCCTACTGTTTCACCATTGATACTTTACGATGTTATTTTATTTTTCACCAAACTGTATTTATATTTGCAGCATCTTCATATACACATTTTCCTCAAAAATATCAGATTAGATCACGGCAATTATAATACAACATTGCGTTTAATAATGTTTCAATGCAAAACATAAACATACCTTGTATGAATAAAATCACAATTTCATCCATATTATCTCATCATTATTATCTTTCGACCAACGAGTTTTCGGGTGGGGGTTATACAAATTTGATTCATTTGTCTCACCGATATAGTATTGTGTAGTAGTGGTTACACGATTGTTTAGTAGTAAAAACACAGTATTGTGTAGTAGTGGTTACAGGATTGTGTAATAGTGGGTACCGTATTGTGTAGTAGTGCATGCAGTATTATGTAGTAGTGGATACAGTATTGTGTAGTAGTGGGTACAGTATTGTGTAGTTGTGGTTACAGTATTGTGTAGTAGTAGGTAGAGTATTGCTAAGTAGTGTGTATATTATTGTGTAGTAGTGGGTACAATATTGTGAAATAGTGGGTTCAGTATTTTTAAGTAGTGGGTACAGTATTGTGTGTTATGGGTACAGTGTTGTGAAGTAGTTGATACAGTATTGTGTAGTAGTGGTTACAGGATTGTGTAGTAGTGGGTGCCGTATCCTGTAGTAGTGGATGCGTTATTATGTAGTAGTGGATACAGTAGTGTTGTAGTGGTAACATGATTGTGTAGTAGTGAGTACAGTATTGCTAAGTAGTGTGTAGATTATTGTGTAGTAGTGGGTACAGTATTGTGTAGTAGTGGGTACAGTATTGTGTAGTAGTGGGTACAGTAGTGTGTAGTAGTGGGTACAGTATTGTGTAGTAGTGGGTACAGTATTGTTTAGTAGTTGGTACAGTATTGTGTAATAGTGAGTAAAGTATTATGTAGTAGTTGGTACTGTATTGTGTAATAGTGAGTACAGTATTGTGTAGTAGTGGGTACAGTAGTGGGTAGTAGTGGGTACAGTATTGTGTAGGAGTGGGGACAGTATTGTGTAGAAGTGGGTACAGTTTTGTGTAGTAGTGGGTACAGTATTGTGTAGATATCGGGGGACGCCGGATCATTAAATAGTACAGTATTGTGTAATAGTAAGTACAGTATTGTGTAGGAGTGGGGACAGTATTGTTTAGTAGTTGGTACAGGATTGTGTAATAGTGAGTACGGTATTGTTTAGTAGTGGGTACAGTATTGGGTAGTAGTGGGGACAGTATTGTTTAGTAGTGGGTACAGTATTGGGTAGTAGTGGGTACAGTATTGTGTAGTAGTGGGTACAGTATTGTTTAGTAGAGGGAAATGTATTGTGTAGTAGTTGGTACAGTATTGTGTAATAGTGAGTACAGTATTGTGTAGTAGTGGGTACAGTATTGTGTAGGAGTGGGGACAGTAGTGTGTAGTAGTGGGTACAGTATTGGGTAGTAGTGGGGACAGTATTGTTTAGTAGTGGGTACAGTATTGTATAGTAGTGGGTACAGTATTGTATAGTAGTGGGTACAGTATTTAGGGGTAATGGGGACAGTATTGTGTAGAAGTGGGAACAGTATTGTGTAGAAGTGGGTATATTATTGTGTAGTATAAGGGTATAGTATTGTGAAGTATTGGGTATAATAGTGTGTAGTAGTGGGTAAAGTATTGTGTAGTAATGGGTACAGTATTGTTTAGTAGTGGGTACAGTATTGTGTAGTAGTAGTTACAGTATTATGTAGTAAGTATTGTGTAGTAGTGGGTACAGTATTGTGTAGTAGTAGTTACAGTATTATGTAGTAAGTATTGTGTAGTAGTGGGTACAGTATTGTGCAGTAGTGGGTACAGTTTTGTGTAGTAGTGGGTACAGTATTGTATAGTAGTGGGTACAGTATTGTGTACTAGTGGGTACTGCATTGTGTAGTAATGGGTACAATATTGTGTAATAGTGGGTACAGTATTAAGTAGTAATGGGTACAATATTGTGCTTTAGTTGGTACAATATTGTGCAGTAGTGGGTACAATATTGTGTAGTAGGGAGTACAGTATTGTTTAGTAGTTGGTACAGTATTGTGCAGTAGTGGGTATAGTATTGTAGTATTGTGTAGGATTGGGTACAGTATTGTGCAGTATTGGGTAGATTAGTGTGTAGTAGTGGGAACAGTAATGTGTAGTAGTGGTTACAGGATTGTGTAGTAGTGGGTACAGTATTGTGTGGTAGTGGATGCAGTATTAGAAAGTAGGGGATACAGTACAGTATTGTGTGTTATGGGTACAGTGTTGTGAAGTAGTTGGTACAGTATTGTGTAGGAGTGGTTACAGGATTGTGTAGTAGTGGGGACAGTATTGTGTAGTTAGTAGTGGTTACAGGATTGTGTAGTAGTGGGGACAGTATTGTGTAGTAGTGGATGCAGTATTAGAAAGTAGGGGATACAGTATTATGTAGTAGTAGTTACAGGATTGTGTAGTAGTGGGTACAGTATTGTGTAGTAGTGGATGCAGTATTAGAAAGTAGGGGATACAGTATTGTGTAGTAGTGGTTACAGGATTGTGTAGTAGTGGGTACAGTATTGTGTAGTAGTGGATGCAGTATTAGAAAGTAGGGGATACAGTATT
>NW_018405338.1:53506-58719 GCF_002113885.1 Mizuhopecten yessoensis | reverse complement strand
AGTATTGTGTAGTATTGGGTACAGTATTGTGCAGTATTGGGTAGATTAGTGTGTAGTAGTGGGAACAGTAATGTGTAGTAGTGGTTACAGGATTGTGTAGTAGTGGGTACAGTATTGTGTAGTAGTAGTTACAGTATTATGTAGTAGTGTGTACAGTTTTCTAAATAGTGTGTATAATATTGTGTAGTAGTGGGTACAGTATTTTTTAGTAGTTTGTAAAGTACTTTGTAGTAGTGTGTAAAGTATTGTGTGTTATGGGTACCGTATTGTGAAGTAGTTGATACAGTATTGTGTAGTAGTGTGTACAGTATTGTGTAGTAATGGGGACAGTATTGTGTAGTAGTTGGTACAGTATTGTGTAATAGTGAGTACAGTATTGTGTAGTAGTGGATACAGTATTGTGTAGTAATGGGGACAGTATTGTGTAGAAGTGGGAGCAGTATTGTGTAGTAATGGGTACAGTATTGTTTAGTAGTGGGTACAGTATTGTGTAGTAGTGGGGACAGTATTGTGTAGTAGTGGGTACCGTACTGTGTAGAAGTGGTTTCAGTATTGGGTAGTAGTTTGTACATTATTGTGTAGTAGTGGTACAGTA
This sequence comes from Mizuhopecten yessoensis, assembly GCF_002113885.1. Lineage (NCBI taxonomy): Eukaryota > Metazoa > Mollusca > Bivalvia > Pectinida > Pectinidae > Mizuhopecten > Mizuhopecten yessoensis. The sequence continues at coordinate 58,124 of NW_018405338.1, read as the reverse complement.
TTGTGTAGTAGTGGGTACAATATTGTATAGTAGTGGGTACAGTATTGTATACTAGCGGGTACTGCATTGTGTAGTAATGGGTACAATATTGTGTAATAGTGGGTACAGTATTGTGTAGTAATGGGTACAATATTGTGCTTTAGTTGGTACAATATTGTGCAGTAGTGGGTACAATATTGTGTAGTAGGGAGTACAGTATTTTTTAGTAGTTGGTACAGTATTGTGTAGTAGTGGGTTCAGTATTGTGTAGTATTGGGTACAGTATTGTGCAGTATTGGGTAAATTAGTGTGTAGTAGTGGGAACAGTAATGTGTAGTAGTGGTTACAGGATTGTGTAGTAGTGGGTACAGTATTGTGTTGTAGTTGTTACAGGATTGTGTTGTAGTAGTTACAGTATTATATCGTAGTGTGTACAGTTTGCTAAATAGTGTGTATAATATTGTGTAGTAGTGGGTACAGTATTGTGAAGTAGTGGGTACAGTATTTTTTAGTAGTTTGTAAAGTACTTTGTACTGTGTTACATTTATCTTACAGCTGGACAGGAAGCCATGGTAACAAACATCAGTGATGTTTCCACCAGACAGGAAGCCATGGCAAGGGATATACATGACTTAAAATGTATAATCAAGATACTTTAATCAGATACAAGTCATTTTGGTAGATTTACATGTCTTATATATATATTGTTATATATTGTTATATCCCCAGCAACGAAGTTAGGGGGGTGGGGGGTTGTATACTGTATACCTCCTACTCCTCATAGGTATAGGTTTATGTATGGATTTTGATGAAACTTTGCACACATGTTATACCTCAAATGAACTTGTGCCTCCCCGAACCATTAATAAAAATGTATTCTATTGACAGCTTCTGAGGTTATTGAGTCAGGGGTAAATGGTCACAAATGAATTACATTACTGAAATGGCTAATTTTCTCGAAAGCGGTAGGTGTTTTGTAAAAATACACAAGTATATTTTGGAATATTGTAGGCATTAATGCAAGCTATTGTACTGACAAACTTCTGAGATCGTGGGGTCAAAGGTCAAAGATCACAATCAAATTACGGAACTGAAATGGCTAATTATCTCAGAAATGGTTGATATTTTGTATAAACATATGCATCAAAGTAACGTAGCCAATTATGCAGGCTACATTGTGACAAATCCGAGGTCTTTGGGTCAAAGGTCACAGTAGCGCTGTTTTCCTTTTCCATTGGTCTGTTGGTACTACGTCTGAGGCAAAACTTTTTCATGTGCCATGATCTTTCTATATTTTTATCACTTGTTAATTAAGCCCTTACAGGGCACACAGCCGGAATACAGCGGGTTTATGTTGGCCCATAAGCAACAGTTCTGGTGGTTTTTTTTCTGATTATCATGAAATATCGTCTCATGTTGGAGTGTGTTTTTCAGCCATGTTGAGAGAAAAAAAATGTCATGTGTTACTATAAACAGAATTTCATGTTATCACTTTACAGAATGCGTTTGTTATCTGACTCCATTTCTCAGCTTTTTCTGCTGTTAAAACTTTAGACCAACCTTATTATAAATAGAATTTTGGTGATAGATGCTTTATTTATGTAACAATTATGAAACAATTCGTATCAACTTATATTTATCACTTTTGTTGGCCCATATATTAGCACACAGGGAGCCTTAATATAGGAGGAAACATGAAAAAGCCAACATTGCTGGGCAGGTGTCCCCTTACCTTTCCATGTTCGATCAGGGTGTTGAACCCCGGTCATCTAGGTGAAACACAGACATGCTATCCACTGCGACACCCGAACACATGAGTTTGGTGTCATTGCTCTATATATTTCTTTTCTTATCCAATTGTCACAAACTTTAACTCATAAAAGTTAATAGTTCTTTAGAGGGTCAAAACAAAGTCACTGTTATGATCTCACCTGGCCCGTCCGGTGTCAACTTTTTAGTTAAACTTGCCTAGAGTCATGAAATTTAGCCAGTAGCATCCTATAATAGAGCCTAACAAAGTTTGCAAATAAAAACACCTTGACATACTTTCCAAATTACAGTGGTCAAATAGGTCTAAACCTTCAAACGACTTTTTCTAAAGATCCGAAAGACCTGAAGTCATAATGTATGGCCAGTAGCATTCTATGATGAAGCCCGACAAAGTTTTCAAATGAAAATGACCTTGACTCACTTTCAAGGTTACAGGGGTCAAATAGGTCAAACCATTCGAAAGAATTCTCCTGAAGATCCGAAAAGCCTAGAGTCATAATATCAGGCCAGTACCATCCTTTGAGGAAGCCTAACAAAGTTTGCAAATGAAAATGGCCTTGACCTACTTTTAAGGTCACACGGGTCAAATAGGTCAAAACATTCAAACGACTTCTCCTGAAGATCCGAAAGGCCTAGAGTCATAATATCAGGCCAGTACTACCCTTAGAGGAAGCTCAACAAAGTTTGCAAATGAAAATGACCTTGACCTACTTTTAAGGTCACATGGGTGAAATAGGTTTAAACTTTCAAACGACTTCTTCTGAAGATCCGAAAGGCCTCGAGTCATGATATTTGGCCAGTAGCAACGTATGATGTAGTCCGACAAAGTTTGCAAATGAAAATGACTTTGACCCACTGTCAAGGTCACAAGGGTTAAATAACTGTAGACCTTCAACTGCTTCTTAATATCTAATCAACCTAACTTCACAACATTTGGCCAACAAGTCTATGTAACAAAATAAACAGGTGAGCAATACAGACCTCTTGTGCTAAAATATTCAATCAACAAATGGCCCAAATTTGTTCAATTAAATGACCTGATGGCATCACAGGGGTCAATTGGCTTACACAAACTTTAAACACTATTTCTGGATAACAAAAAGGATCAAGGTGATGATACTTTGCCTTTCACATGCTGGAATGAGGAGCTATCAACTTTGTTTAAATGAATGACCGTGACGTATATTCAAGGTCACAGGGGTCAAATATGTCAAACATTTGAAGTTTGATCTAAAGAACCGAAAGGTCAAGAGTGATATATTTTGCCAGTAGCAAACAAAGAAGAAAGGAAATAAAGTTTGTTGAATTAATCATGAATGTCTTTGACCTGCTGTCAAGTTAAAAGGGGCAAATATGTTAAAATCTGTCTATATGTTCTGAATAGAGGCCATGTCACCTAAATAATCAAATGGCCCGGAATGATCATTTTTACCAGTGACATGTTAGCATGAAAGGCTATCAATTTTGTTCAAATGAACAGCTATACCATTTAGGTATAGTTGTGGGAACGCACAACGTTACACTATGTGCGGTGTGCGCATGGAGTGTGCACGATGTATGCACAATGGGCGCACGATTAAAATCAGGATGATTATTCCTTAGGCACATTTGTGCGGACGATGAACGAACGTTGTGCGATGTCAGTCGTGGTTGGTGTAAATTAAGAAATGGCTTAACAATAAATACGGCTTCGTGTTTAAACATATAAACTTGATTTATAAGTATATTTCTATATTCTAGCCCCATATATAAGCTGATCTTGTGTTTTCGGTGCTTTTCAAAGAACCCAAATCGACACATTGGGTGGTCGGGTTGTGCAGTGGAGAGCGCAATTGCCTTTCACCAAGGCGACTGGGGTTCAATTCCCCGTTTGAACGTGAAAAGGTTGGGGTCACCTGTCCGACCACGTGGGTTTTCTCGGGTACTCCTGTTTCCTCCCACACTAAGACCCCCACGCGCTAACATCCGGGCCAACAAGAGTGATTAATATAAGGTGAAATAATTTGTTTCATAATTGTTGTAAAATAAATATAGTTTATAATTTTAGACACATGTAAAATAACACATACATGTATTGACACGGTCACGTATACAGGTAGACATAGCCAATTTGTACCTGTACCTGGACCGTTATTCCCCCCACCCGGGGCATTTACGTAACCCGCCTAGGTGTGAATATCCAGGTGAAGGGGTGCTATAGACCAAAACAAATGCAAATAACAAATACTTAACGTCAAGTTGTGTTTTCATAACGGTCATACGGTATCACATATCAGCTCTCTTTGTGGGGCACAGGCCAGATAAAACTCATCAAACTGTTATTTACCTGTTCTGTTACCTGGGAGCTAAACCTATTATTGACAGTCTAACGGTCACTGTAATGCTGTGTAACACGCATTGTACAATTAAACATAATTCTAATTAATTTGATGAGCAATTAATATATACATTGTTCTTTATTCCATATGAGGGCTCCAGATTTTTTCCATTCCGTTATTAGCTCACCTGGTCCGAAGGACCAAGGTTAGCTTATGCCATACCGTGGCGTCCGTCGTCCGTCCTTCGTCCGTCCGTCCGTCCGTCCGTACGTCAACAATTTCTTTAAACGACTTCTTCTTCTTAACCACTGGTTGGAATTAAAATAAATTTGACTGGAAGCATCCCTAGGTGGTGGGGATTCAAAATTGTACAAATGTTGGGGCTGACCCCCCAGGGGGCTTAGGGGCGGGGGCCAAAAGGGGGAAATTTGGCTATATTGCTACAAACGACTTCTTCTGTAGAACTGTGCACTGGATATCAATCATATTTGATCAAAAGCATTCCTGGGAGGCAGGGATTTAAAATTGTACAAATGGTGTGGCTGACCCCC
>NW_018405338.1:23723-52518 GCF_002113885.1 Mizuhopecten yessoensis | reverse complement strand
TCCCAGGGTCTGCCCCACCCTTGCAGACTTGGCCCCTGGGTCATAACTTTGAAACGGTTGAGATCCCCACCCCAAAACTATATATACAAATGCTTGGCAAAAAGAGACAAATGCAGTCACAATATTAGAATCGATCCTGGGGTCTGGCCACAACTCTAGGGACCTAGTTTCTGAGTCAAAGCTTGGAAACAGTTGAAATCCCCACCCCATAACCATACATAAAATTGCTGGGCATGAAAAATGTAATATAGCTATGCTACAATGATTGGCCTTGGGGTCTGGCCTATTCCCTTGATCTCATTTTGAGAATAGTTTGCCATGATTGCCTAGGTATCCAGGTGAGCGATACAGGCCCTCTGGGCCTCTTGTGTTATATTTGATCTTCACATCTATTGTTTGTCAGTAAACTAAATATGACCATTGAAGTAAGTCCATCAGTGTAAATAATATGATGTCAAATTTGCCGAGCAATCCGCTCCTTTATCCTTTGTGGTCTTTGGCTTGCGCTAGCCAAGGGGCTCAATATTTTTTAAATATTAGTTATATCCTGTTATATCTATACCTGGTTTAATTTCTACCTTGGCCCGTATATCAACTATAGTGATTCGTTTCCTACAAACAGGCGTTTGTAATATAAGGATCCAGTGTTATATGGGGACCGGTGACATTATTCTTTGATCAATAAATATTGATTAAATATATTTTCTGTTTAACATACAACCTCAGTCAAAATGTCAGGATCATGTAGTGTAAAATAAAACCTCAGTCAAAATGTCAAGATCATATTTATTTATAACATACAACCTCAGTCAAAATGTCAGGATAATATATCGCTGTAACATACAACCTCAGTCAGTCAAAATGTCAGGATAAAATATCTCTGTAACATACAACCTTTTTCCTTCAAATGCACGTTGTGCACAGAGTCAATTCATTTATAAAGCTGATGTCAATAAGTCTTGTTTATTCTGTTTATACTCGTGATCAGGGCATTTGGGATGCTGTTACTCATGGTTTACAAGGTTAATACTTATTGTGTACCTCTTACTGTAGGCTTGTTTAGTAGTATACACTCGCAGATCTAATCAGCCGTCTAACCTGCTGTTTGCTTCATAGGTTCAGTGGCGGTTTCCTCCCTTCATTTCCACGTTATTCACCGAGTCAATTTTTACAGAGTATATCTACCTGCTGTCTTCATCACAGGTTTCTTTGAGCTAATATGGTTGGTAGCTAGCCCGGCTTTCGTTCTTGAGTATATTATCACAAGTTCAGTGCCAGGTTGTTTAAAGCTACTAGCTTATTGGGTATAAAAAGTACCATACCGGATGTTTTTATGTTCAGTGTCAGTGTCATCAGTTCATTCTGTTAAACCTGATGTACGTGGCATTACTTGGGTCTATTTTACATTCCCATTCAGTACACTCTACCTGATAGACCTGCTGCTCAACCCACAGGTCCAGAAAGCACATTCATGCATCCATATCCCAGATCAGATCCAAGTTACAAGTTTTAATTACATTTTCTTAATCATTTTTAGTTTTCCTTAAGTAAGACTTGTCTTGCATATTACAGCGATGTTTTATCACGTATACAGTTTTCACCAACAAAGCTTTGTATATTTTTAGGTCACCTGAGCTTTGCTCAAGTGACCTATTCCAATCACTTTCCGTCCGTCGTCGTCCGTCGTCCGTCGTGCGTAAACTTTTACATAATTAACTTCTTCTCAAGAACCAGTGGATGGAATTTTTTCAAACTTGGTCAGATCAACCTTTGTAGATGAGGATACCAAATTGTAAAATTGGGATCCCTACCCCAACCCTAGGGGCCAGGGCGGGTGATGATATTTGGCGAGAGGCAAACTGGGATGAAGGGCTACCAAGTTTGTTCAAATAAATGACTTTCATCTATTTTCAAGGTCACAGAGGTCAAATATGTAAAAAAACTTTAAACAACTTCTTCTCAATAACCAAAAGGCACAGGGTGATGATATTTGGCCAGTAGCATGCTGGGATGAAGGGCTACCAAGTTTGTTCAAATAAATGACTTTCATCTATTTTCAAGGTCACAGAGGTCAAATATGTAAAAAAACTTTAAACAACTTCTTCTCAATAACCAAAAGGCACAGGGTGATGATATTTGGCCAGTAGCATGCTGGGATGAAGGGCTACCAAGTTTGTTCAAATAAATGACTTTCATCTATTTTCAAGGTCACAGAGGTCAAATATGTAAAAAAACTTTAAACAACTTCTTCTCAATAACCAAAAGGCACAGGGTGATGATATTTGGCCAGTAGCATGCTGGGATGAAGGGCTACCAAGTTTGTTCAAATAAATGACTTTCATCTATTTTCAAGGTCACAGAGGTCAAATATGTAAAAAAACTTTAAACAACTTCTTCTCAATAACCAAAAGGCACAGGGTGATGATATTTGGCCAGTAGCATGCTGGGATGAAGGGCTACCAAGTTTGTTCAAATAAATGACTTTCATCTATTTTCAAGGTCACAGAGGTCAAATATGTAAAAAAACTTTAAACAACTTCTTCTCAATAACCAAACTGCCCAGGGAGATGATATTTTGTCAGTAGCATGCTAGGGTGAAGGGCTACCAAGTTTGTTCAAATGAATGACCTTCAATTATATTCAAGGTCACAGGGGTCAATTGTCTTAAAAAAACCTTTAAATAACTTCTTCTGAATTACCAAAATGCCCAGGGTGATGATATTTGACCAGTAGCTAGCTGACAGGAAGTGCTACAAAGTTTGTTCAAATGAATGACCTTCACCCATATTCAAGGTCACAGGGGTCAAATATGTTAAAAACTTTAAACAACTTCTTCTGAATAACCAAAATGCCCAGGGTGATGATATTTAGTCAGTAGCATACTAGGATCAAGTCATTTAGTCATAATGATTCCGTGCCGTGGATATCAAGACCGAATGTTGCGTTTTGGTTGGTTTATTTATTGGTCCTATAATATAATTAACAGCCAAGGTCATTTAAGAATGTGCCTCCATGTTTGTTGTGTATGCGTGCATTTGATAGGTTTTGTTCGTGTTTTTGCCTCCTTGTGATAACGCAGATCTGATGCCAACTTTTTAGTGCTATCTCACTAAAATACTATGCTGAAGGCCCCTTGCACAGCATTCAGCCAGACCACATTATACTGACAGAGTGGGGACCAGTTGTTGCCATTACCCTAAATGCTGAACGTTAAGCAGGGAATAACAACTATCATTTTTAAAGACTTAGGTATGTCCCTGCCCATTGACTTCCACACTAAGGCGAACGTTCAACATTAAAACTAAAGGTGAGGTATTGCTAAGCAAGTAGTTAGGAAATAAAAAGCAATTGGAGGTACGTTTAGTAAGAAATATAAAGATCCCACATTTTTCAACGGCTGCAGCAGATTTATTTTGTTCTTTTTTGTCTACAAGTACAAAAGTAAATTCCCAATTCTACAAGGATTCCCGCATTAGTCGCCTCTAACGATGCATGCGGTGGGTAACAGCAGGCATATTTTGTTCTCGATTCCCGACCTGCAGTGGCACAAGACCGAGTGCCAAATTAAAAGGACACAGGGCTTTCGTATGCTAAATAGAGACAAGACATTTTGATTAGTTAACTATTTCGTGACTTATAACCTATCATTTCCAAAAAATAGCTTCAGACACTCATTAACTCTGACTTTTCACACATACGTAGCAATCATAGGGAGTGCAAATTACTCAGCATCCAAAAAATGTGGGCTGCTTAAAGAACCGTAAGACTCGTGTTTCTTAAGCTAGTGTAAACTCGCATAACTGTCTTGTACGAAACGATATGTACCCAATGACCTGACGTGAATGCACAACATATTTGCTGGATGTAACGCATTCAATGTTGCACTGTATTTCATGAAATACTCGTACATGCAGCATATAACAGTCAGGCGTCATGTGTCAGTGAGATTCAATGTCAAAAATAGATAGTTTCCAATAGACTGTCTAATCCCCATAGCTCGTCCACGTTGGGTCGGCGGCTACCCGCGACATTGCCTATATGAGGTCACCGAGGGGCTTACATCCCTTTCGCCTGAGCGACGCCTGTCGCCCGCCCAAGGTTTCGACTACTTTATCTGGTAACTTCACCAGAATGTCACGTTTTCTGTAGTATATATTCCAACCCATCGACTTGTTTGCCCTCTAAAACTAAAAGCTGTCTCTTTGATGTTTTTTGCAAATATACATGGTATTGTTTATGAGGCGTACGTAGATACCAATCCGTATTACACAATGACGTATACATATAGTGCAATCTGTTTTGTGTTGAACGTTTTTTTACATTTTCATATTTGGGAGAAGAGAAGATTTTAATCAATTGATTAAATAAACTTTGCTGAAAGATTCATTAGTTTTGGAAAGATCATTTTTAAGACTTTGCAACGGATCTCGGCATTAAGCCGTTGACAGACGTGTTAGTGAGTGCAAGGAACAATAAATCTTAGTAGAGATTTGGCTTACCATTAATCTGTCAGATAGCGGAACGATTTCGACTTTTCAAGCATGAATTTTCCCTTTGTTGACAGTAACATCCTCCAAATCCCAACAAGGGGGATATAAGCAACATTTGATTTGGTGTTCAAGAGCTTGATCCAAATATCATAATTTCCGAGATAGATATCGACTGTTGGCAAACAAACTAGCAATAAAGGGTTTCAAATGTTACTTGCTGATAACGACTGCACAAGTTTTATGGTCGCAATCATGATCCCATAGAGAAATATCCAGTCGGTTAGTGTGATCGTCCTTTGCTCATAATTTGTCCTTCTTTACTTGAGTTTGTCGTACAGTTTTGCTGACACTTTGGTATTCTCTTTTTGTTTTTTGTCCTTACTTCAACTCTCGATCTCCGACACCAACTTGCCTGACTGATAACTACCACCAACTCTAATCGCTACATCTCCCACCACCACACATAGAAAGATACAGAATCCATATTTAAATTAAGGGATTTGCATTCTTAAGTTTAAGCCCAGTAATATGTGTTTATTGTACCTGTCTGGTCGGGAAACAAAAAACATATATTAACAAATGTCACCTGCCTAGAGCTGATTATCTTTCACAACCACTATAGGTTTCCTAACTCACGAGTAGTTGAGTAAAACAGTTGGAAGTTTATGATTACCCCCCCCCCCCCCCTCAGTGGGTCGTACCCTTGACGTCATTGCATTGACCAATTTTTCAATTATGAATCCATTATACTTTTCAACGTCATATTCCGTTCTAACGTCATGACGTCATGATTAATGACAATTTCTTCTCTCATTGGAAGCAGACATATTGTATTTCAAGGGAGATATTTGGTTTTCAAGGTCAAATATGAACGTTATAGGAGAAAACAGTTCCCTAAACTCGTGATTGCTGGTTATCACATTTACCTCACTTTAATTTTTTTTCAAATTGTAAAAGATACATTTTGAAAAAAGTACTATCTCGAATTAAACATATGAATCAACCATCACTCATTTGCAACTTCTACATAACTAACTATACAATAAAAATAACCCTGCTAAAAATGAAAAGCTTTCCGAAGACATGTTGAACCCAAAGAATATAGGAAATGTTTTAATTATACTTCAAATGTGAATTTTCAGATTTGCCTACTGTCAAAATATCTGAACGAAACTATACTGCCGTATTAGGAGAACAAGTGAAGCTGGAGTGTACTATATCTGCAACTCCGTGGATTACAACAGTTTCCTGGCAACGTATTTCACCTGAGGAACAACCCGTAGCACTGGATATTGACGAGATAAAATATACAGGATCAAAACCGAATGACCCACACTTATCAATCAACGACATCAAGAAAAATGACGAAGGCAACTATGTATGTACCGTCTCAAACTTGTGTGGGAAACGGCAGAGTGCACCTACTAAGCTGAAAGTAAAAGGAGGTAAAAAGTTAAATTTGATATTTCATCTTTGTCACGACAAATGAGTATTAAAGTGAGAAATATTGCAACTATTTTTCCCGAATGATTTCCCAAATTGTCTCTGTTATTCTCATACACAAAGTACTTATAAAGTAGAACCAGAAAATAGAAACAGCTTTCTACTATCAATATAAGTTCCGAAACAAAAGAAATAATGTTACTGACGCGTTGTTTTGTGTCATGATAAATGTATTAATGTTATATGTATTGGTTTAAAATTAATCTTAGGTCCTCCAATGCTGAACATGAAGGCAAAATTACTCTATAAAACTGAAGGAGAACTTGTTTTGTTGAAATGCACTGTCAATGCGGAACCACCAGCATCCGATATCACTTGGACAAAAGAAGGATGTGAACGTAAAATTGCAATTGACAATAGCAAATACTTCGGCGGTTCACTTAAAACTCCCTCGCTGTTTATAGATGAAACGGAAAGTCATGACGAAGGCATATATATATGTGAAGCAGAAAACATTGCAGGACCAGGAAGTAATTTCGTGCATTTAACAATCAATAGTAAAACTGCAAAAAGTAAGTAAGTTATTAGTTATTCCAAATGCTGATAAGGTGGTCATAACACAATGCCTTGATATTGTTTTTTTTCCGCAATGAAGCGGGCAAATATAAAATACATATAAACCTAATAATGAGTAACAGGCGAAGATAATAACAGACAACTCTCTAAATAGCATGACAAATACATTAAATATATCTTATACAAGCTAGAATCCAGTTAGCATTATAAATATGCAAGACAGGATCAGTCGCGCTATTATCCTGCTTTATATCATATCGTAAGGTCTCGGCTACCAACAGTCACCTTTCTATACCAATCTAACTGAGAAAACAAAAGAGAAACATTAGAAGGTGAGCTCAGAATACAGCACAAATCATCATGTTCAGCTATACCTGACCCTATAAACATAATCGAATATAGAAACCTTACAGGTGTATCAGGTGGTGACGAAAACTATAACAATATTTTGCCACAGATTGAAGTCCTCTGTTGCCGACAATCTGTTATTTCTGATGTTTTTACCTGCGTACTGCAGGTCCTTCCTCTTGATTAATGTTAATTTCATTGTGGTATAAAATGTTTTTTCTAAAATGCAATACAGTTTGTATTTGATAAAATGTGTATATAAAGGGTTTATTAAATCGATGTTTTCAGTTACTGGCATAGAAACTGTAAACCAAGACACTCCTGAAGCACTACAGGAAAAAATTGTAACCCGTCATGCAGAGATGGTGATTTCGTTAGCTGATTATATCTATTCAACTGCTGATGATTGGCAAAAATTCAAAGTGCTTTTATCTGCCTATCTAAAGCCGGTAGATATTGGACAGGATAACCTCTACCATTACGTACAAAAACTCATAGATATGAAAAACATTGACTACGGCCGATATGACAAATTTTATGAAGTTGTTAACAAAACACATCCACGGATCTCTCGCATTATTGTAAAGGCGGAATCAGATATTGAAATAATGAAGAATGGAAGTAAGTATAATCTATTTTATTTATATATCTAAGGATTTTCAATTAAACTTATAACAAATAGAATATCGTCTGTCTTTGATAGAGTTATTGTTATAACCCCATATCCATATTATATTTAATTAACGTTGTGCAATGTAAAGGTTTCTTTAAATCTGTTTCAGGACGGCCAAATGAAACGGATTACAAAGTCAAAATCAAGAGTGACGGTGATTTCAACTCAAAACTACCAGAACAGTGTTCTGCTCAAATCACAAAGCAGTTACCGGAAGTAAAACATAGAATAAACGCAACTGGTGAATCAGGTAATATAAGCATCATGATTCTTGAAAACAAATTGACATATGTAACATGCTCTTATCGTATCCATTGAATACAAAAAAAAAATCATAGTATGTACGATGTCATAGTTAACACAGTATACATGTTTTAAAAAAGAGTCTTTTAGATCTTTTTGTACTTAAATGCACTCAGACATCTGTGTTCTGTTTGTTACATGCTTTATTAGGCAAGCATCTGATGATGCAATATTAATCATAATCAATACAACTTGACATGAGAACTTGAAGTGGCTCAAATAAGCTTACCATTTGCACGATGGTTAAATTATTGGGGCTTTATTATCACATTGCCAAATTAAAGGTACGAATCTGCTACAATGGACTTTCATGTGTTCCTTTTATAATATGCTAGATATATACTTAACATAATCTGTTTGACATTTTCAAAATTTTGTTTATTTTTACAATGAAGTTGTGTAATGTTTCTAATAAATATGGTTGTTCTGACAGTTGCCATTTGTATTGAGTTTAATTGAAAACAATTGTATGTTTGGTCGTTATTAAAAAAGGGCCCGGGGGGCCGTGTGATTTATCGAGTTGCCGGGTGAACGTACAACGCCCATGACACATTCGTATCATTAGAACGTTTATTTGCAATCAAAGTAAACATTTATTTAATTGCGATCTTTAAATATGTCTTACCAAGGATTGAAGTTTTTGGCTACTGTACAATTTTTTGGGGGATTGTTGGATTATAAAGCATTGATTTACTGCGAGTGTAAAATAATAAAATGGAGGTCGGACTACGGAACCGCAGAGTGTAAACCCATTAGTAGTCAGATTATTTACATCCAGCACTATAATCAGATGAAAAGCAAATTAATGATCATGGTTTAATACATTACACACTTCAGCCTTATTTTTAATGATATTAATAATTCTAAAAAAACAACATCGCCAATCAATTATATAAAATTTATTTTGATTAGTCTGACTAAATCTTATAAAAAGTATCATTAAACAGGTATGCGCAAATTATGTGATGTTGTACTTGCACTGTGTTATGGTGATCGTCAATCTTTGTTTTACATGTTGTGATATGTGATTGTGCATGTCTCTGTCTTGATGAAGGGTCGATTGCCTCGAAACAGGGGTAAAAGTTCTTCTATAGCAAGTGCTCTGATTATACCTCGAAAATGTGACAAGTTCCTTTATCTGCACTGTCGCTATAACCTCTTTTCTTATACATTTTAATAAATACACATACATATAATTTTCATGTGTTCTGCAGATACTGTATTATTCAATTAATTTATACTCTACACTTCAGGATCAATTGTTCTAAAGTTTACAATCAGCGAGGCGAAGACACCATTCGAATTGTCCGCATTGTACCTGGCAGTTATGCTTAGGGACAAACTACACAACAAACAGATTGTACTGAAGGATGAGTCCGACGTACCTCTAGTATTGAAGACTTCACCGACAGTAATGATACCAACGGAGAATCAAAAAGGTTTGTTGATTTGTTTGATGGCAGTAATTTAGTCTAAATGATAGTGTTTCATACCTCGAGTTGACAAGAAGTAGATACGGCCATATTTAATCAAAATTAAAACAAAGAACAGAAAAACATTAAATCTCTTACTGTTGGAAAATGATGTTTGTTTTGTTTAGCGTAAGTGAAATCAAAATAAAATATTTCGTTTTTATAGAGATCATCCGCCAAATAAAAATCAAAGTGAAGTTTCATGTTTATCATATGTTACACGTTATAATCTAGAAATGCATAACATCTGAAAATGTGTTAATGTTTCACAGATTTACAGATCTATTTCGAATATTACATTTTCACATGTATGTTTAACCCTTTCACCACTATGAAACTTTAGTAGACTCTACCATGCATTGATCTGGATGAGTCCATTATGGTCTACAGTGGTGAAAGGGTTAACCATGCGTTCATCCGACTTGTTGCTCACATTGTTTTAATACAACTGGATGATAAACATTTAAGAAATTAACCTAAATCGGTCAGCTAATAAGCAATAGTTAATAATTTATTTAGCTCACCTGGCACGAAGTGCCAAGTGAGCTTATGCCGTGGTGCGGCGTCCGTCGTCTGTCCGTCCGTCCGGCCGGCCGGCCGGCGTCAAGCGTCAATATTTTACTTTAAACGACTTCTTCTTAATAACAAAAAGGCCTAGGGTGATGATATTTGGCCAGAAGCAAACTGGGATGAAGGGCTACCATGTTTGTTCAAATAAATGACCTTCATCTATTTTCAAGGTCACAGGGGTCAAATATGTTAAAAACTTTAAACAACTTCTTCTCAATAACCAAACTGCCCAGGGATATGATATTTGGTCAGTAGCATGCTAGGATAAAGGGCTACCAGGTTTGTTCAAATAAATGACCTTCACCCATATTCAAGGTCACATGGGTCAATTGTCTTAAAAAACCTTTAAATAACTTCATCTGAATAACCAAAATGCTCAGGGTGATGATATTGGGCCAGTAGCATGCCGAGATGAAGGGCTACAAATTTTGTTCAAATAAATGACCTTCACCCATACTCAAGGTCACAGGGGTCAATTGTCTTAAAAAACTTTAAACAACTTCTTCTGAATTACCAAAAATGCCCAGGGTGATGATATTTAGTCAGTAGCATACTAGGATCAAGGGCTACCAAGTTTGTTTAAATGTATGACCTTGAATCATATTCTAGGTCACAAGGAGCAAATATTTTCAAAATATAAAAAAAAAAAAAAAAACTTGTTCTGAATAATTAAAGAGCTCAGGATGTTGATATTTAGTCAGTAGGATGCTGGGATCAAGGACTACTATGTTTGTATAAGTGAATGACTGACTTATATTCAAGGTCACAGGGGTCAAATATGTTTAAACCTTTTAAATCCCAGGATGTTGATACTTTGCAAGTCGCATCCTAAGATGAAAGGCTATAAAATTTGTTCAACATAATGACTTTGTTCGACTTTCAATCACAGGGGTGAAATGTTTAAAAAAAAATAACAGTTTTTTTTTAATGAACTTTAATCATAAATACTGATATTTTATTTTGCCTGTAGCTTTATTTTAGATCACTTTTAAGGTTACAAGTGTGGGATTTATACCAGGTGAGCGATGCAGGCCCATTGGCCTCTTTACAATATCCTAACGGCTACATCTTTTTCCTTTAAATTGACTATTGATTGCTCGCAGTAGTTTGGCTTTTTGAATATAATTTGCCAGCACCAGTTTATGGCAGATGAGCGATAAAGCCCTATGAGCCTCACCTTTTCATTATAGATACTCCAACAATTCGTTTAAGTAGAGGACACTACCGATTTACTGAAGGAAACGTGGCCATTTTGAAATGTGTTGTGGTCGCCACAGCGGACACCGAATCTATCCAGTGGTTCAGAGTAAAGGATGGAGAATCTCACGCTATTATAATTGACAACGAAAAGTATTTTGGTGGGTCACTGAAATCTCCATCACTTGCTATCGCTGATGTAAAGAAATCTGACAGAGGAATATATTTCTGTAGGACAAGGAATAGAGCAGGTGAAGTGGAAAGTGAGATTGCGTTTGTCGAAATCAATTGCATTGGTGAGTTGAAATTTGCCTATTCCTTCCTAAATATATATGCAACAGTGATATGATAACATGTGAAAAAAATATACGATATCTGTGTTGGATTCATCAAGGAACATTATGTTATATTTGATCTTCAGATCTATTGTTTGTCAGTAAACTAAATATGACCATTGAAGTAAGTCCATCAGTGTAAATAATATGATGTCAAATTTGCCAAGCAATCCGCTCCTTTATCCTTTGTGGTCTTTGGCTTACGCTAGCCAAGGGGCTCAATATTTTTTAAATATTAGTTATATCCTATTATATCTCTTACCCGGTTTGAATTTCTACCTTGGCCCGTATACCAATTATAGTGTTTCGTTTCCTACAAACAGGCGTTTGTCAAGATCCAGTGTTATATGGGAATATACCGTTATTCTTTGACCAATAAATATTGATAAAATATATTTTCTCTTTAACATAATGTTACCGGGGTTCACAAAACAACCAGGATCCAGGTATTCTTTTTATATATTTATTCCTCATGTAAAGAACCCTGTTGACCAAACAAATACAACATATAAATCTTACATGCAACAGAACATACTTCACATACTTGCATACATAACATAGTAAAAGGGAAATAACTCTAGTGACAAATGCTATAATATAACATATACCTATTTTACCCTATCAACTGTACATATACAATGATACTTATTAATCTACTAATTTCTAAATCTGTAACTTGAAAATATATGTTCAATTATCTTTTCCAAAAGGTTATAATTCATTCTTGAAACAATTACATAAATATCATTACTATAAAACCTATACTTTTACTATTGCAAATTACTCATACACACTGTTAAAATTCCAGATACATTCTATAGATAAAAACATAGTAATATACACATTAAAACATTCTAGACCTATTGAACACTCACCCCACGGCTATGGTGTGGAGGTTTCCCTCAATTCCTCTCTATTAAGTCGGTTTGATATTCAACCAGGAGCTATACACTAAAATAATATAAATATCCCTAATAAATAATTTGATCCTTATGAATTTGATACCGATTCATAGAAAGCTGAATTAACAAAGACATATCTTTACATACTCAATTTCGCTTTGACCTTGAAATTGTTCAATGACAAAATGTCAATTACTTTTAGATAGAAAAAGATACAATTACATAACCACAATTGAATTACAAAGAAATGGTATATTCCCTACATTTCCTGTTATACTGGATGAACAAAAAGCTATTTAACAAATAGAGTAAAAACTTACCAGCTAAAGACTTGACAAGTTTTCCCCAAATTCAACATACAAAATATATGGTTCACCCCAGCTGGTCAGGAGCAGAGTGCCCAAGTTGGCCAAAGCCTCTACACAGTTAAACCGAGGCATCCGTCCTGACCAATCGTATGGCCCGTCCTTAGTCAGGTGTCATAACAACTTACTCACTCACTCACATGCACACACAGGTAAGTACATGTCACATACACAGGCAGATTCATTAAAGGTCCTTACACCATCTTTCACACCAGACAACATATGCAAATACAAAACATGTATAACAAAACCTAATACCTACAATATGTATATTAGTAATAATTAATTACAATACAAAATATATGCCATATTACAATAACATACAACCTCCGTCAAAATATCATTATCATATATCTCTGTAATTTACAACCTCAGTCAAAATGTCAGGATAATATTTCGCTGTAACATACAACCTCAGTCAAAATGTCAGGATAAAATATCTCTGTAACATACAACCTCAGTCAGTCAAAATGTCAGGATAAAATATCTCTGTAACATACAACCTTTTTCCTTCAAATGCACGTTGTGCACAGAGTCAATTCATTTATAAAGCTGATGTCAATAAGTCTTGTTTATTCTGTTTATACTCGTGATCAGGGCATTTGGGATGCTGTTACTCATGGTTTACAAGGTTAATACTTATTGTGTACCTCTTACTGTAGGCTTGTTTAGTAGTATACACTCGCAGATCTAATCAGCCGTCTAACCTGCTGTTTGCTTCATAGGTTCAGTGGCGGTTTCCTCCCTTCATTTCCACGTTATTCACCGAGTCAATTTTTACAGAGTATATCTACCTGCTGTCTTCATCACAGGTTTCTTTGAGCTAATATGGTTGGTAGCTAGCCCGACTTTCGTTCTTGAGTATATTATCACAAGTTCAGTGCCAGGTTGTTAAAAGCCACTAGCTCTACACACCATAATGGATGTTTTTATGTTCAGTGTCGGTGTCATCAGATCATTCTGTCAAACCTGCGGTAGCATCACTTGGGTCTATTTTACATTCCCATTCAGTAGACTCTACCTGATAGACCTGAAGTGGTTATAGTATTGGGAAGTAGTGAGTACAGTATTGCTAAGTAGTGTATACATTATTGTGTGGTAGTGCGTACAGTATTGTGTAGTAATGGTTACAGCATTGTGTAGTAGTGGTTACAGTATTGTGTAGTAGTGAGTACAGCATTGTGTTGTAATGGGTACAGTATTGTGTAGTAGGGAGTACAGTATTGTTTAGTAGTTGGTACAGTATTGGTAGTACTAGTGAGAACAGTATTGTGTAGTAGTGGGGACAGTATTTGTAGTACTAGTGGGTACAGGATTGGTAGTACTAGTGAGAACAGTATTGTGTAGTAGAGGGGACAGTATCATGTAGTAGGGGGTACCGTACTGTGTAGAAATGGTTTCAGTATTGGGTAGTAGTTTGTACATTATTGCGTTGTGGCTGGTATAGTATTGTGTAGTAGGGAGTACAGTATTGTTTAGTAGGGAGTGCAGTATTGTTTAGTAGTTGGTACAGTATTGTGTAGTATTGAGTAGAATAGTGTGTAGTAGTGGGAACAGTAGTGTGGAGTAGTTGGTACAGTATTGTGTAGGAATGGGTACAGTATTGGTAGGACTAGTGAGTACAGTATTGCTAAGTAGTGTATACATTATTGTGTGGTAGTGCGTACAGTATTGTGGAGTAATGGTTACAGCATTGTGTAGTAGTGGTTACAGTATTGTGTAGTAGAGGGGACAGTATCATGTAGTAGTGGGTACCGTACTGTGTAGAAATGGTTTCAGTAGTGGGTAGTAGTTTGTACATTATTGCGTAGTAGCTGGGATAGGATTGTGTAGTAGTGGGTAAAGTGTCATGTAGAAGTGGGTACCGTACTGTGTAGAAGTGGTTTCAGTATTGGGTAGGAGTTTGTACATTATTGCGTAGTAGCTGGGATAGTATTGGTTATAATATTAGATAATAGTTGGGATAGTATTGGTTATAATATTGGATAATAGTTGGTATAGTATTGGTTATAATATTAGACAGCATTGTGTTGTAATGGGTACAGTATTGGTAGGACTAGTGAGTACAGTATTGCTAAGTAGTGTATAGATTATTGTGTGGTAGTGCGTACAGTATTGTGTAGTAGAGGGGACAGTATCATGTAGTAGGGGGTACCGTACTGTGTAGAAATGGTTTCAGTAGTGGGTAGTAGTTTGTACATTATTGTGTAGTAGCTGGTATAGTATTGTGTAGTAGGGAGTACAGTATTGTTTAGTAGTGGGTACAGTATTGTGTAGTAGTGGGTACAGTATTGGTAGTACTAGTGAGTACAGTATTGTGTAGTAATGGGTACAGTATTGGTAGTACTAGTGAGTACAGTATTGTATTGTAGTCTGTATAGAATTGATTAAAATATTGTTTAGTAGTGGATAAAGTAAATTTTGGGTTGTAGTCGGTATGTTATTTGGTATAGTATTGTGTATATTTGTGGTTTTAGCATTGCGTAATACAGTATTGGTAGTATAAGTTACAATATTGTGTAAAAGTAGGTATTGAATTGGTTTAACTTTTGTGTAGTTAGTGGGTATGAAATTGGTCACAATATTGGGTAGTATTTATTATGATATTGGTTAAAATATTTGGTAACATTTGGTATAGTATTGGTTATAATGTTGGATAATAGTTGGTATAGTATTGGTTATAATATTAGATAATAGTTGGTATAGTAATGGTTATAATATTGAATAATAGTTGATATAGTATTGGTTATAATATTTGGTGGTAGTGGGTATAGTATTGGTTATAATATTTGGTGGTAATGGGTATAGTATTGGTTATAGAATTAGATAATAGTTGGTATATTATTGGTTACAATATTAGATAATAGTTGGTATAGTATTGGTTATAATATTAGATAATATTTGGTATAGTATTGGTTACAATATTAGATAATAGTTGGTATAGTATTGGTTACAATATACGATAATAGTGGGTATAGTATTGGTTATAATATTTGATAATAGTTGGTATAGTATTGGTATAATATTAGATAATATTTGATATAGTATTGGTTATAATATTTGGTGGTAGTGGTTATAGTATTGGTTATAATATTTGGTGGTAATGGGTATAGTATTGGTTATAATATTAGTTAGTAATAACGGGAAGTAATAGATACAGTACTAGGTAATATTTACGCTTGTCAGTCCACCTTTCATCTTAAAACATTTAATCGTATCACACATTAATGCTTCAAAGCTGATTCGGTTTGAAACGAAATTAATAGGTCATTCCATATACCAATGATTGTAAAGAAAAGCGTTTTTAAATCTATTACTGAAAAATCTTTCTTGTTTTTGTCCATTCCAGTAAAAGACGCTTCTCAGCTGTCACAGCCCAGCCAGACGAGACGGCCAAGCACTGTCACTGTAAGTTTATCACAAATTGCCGCTAGGTCATACTGAGCTTATGTTCTCTTTCATTTAGCTGTTGAGATATATATAAATTGTTGATGAAGATTTTATGATGTCGGGCGCGAAGATCCCACTGAGATTCTTGTGTTAAAGAAATGAGCACGTTTTGTATATATGGATATTTCCACCTTCTGAGCACCGCAACATTATATATCTACGCCAAATTATCCATTTTGACAGGGGTTGTTATGTTAACACCTTGAAGACCCCACATCTCCTTGAACCTCAATATTCATTAATGTCAAATTGTACTGGCATTAAGTTGGGTTCGAATGTTTTGATAATCGTTTCCCCCCTCCGGCTATTCCCTCAGGTCCTGCATTTATTAAAGGTAAAATATTGCCTTGGTATTGTGCCATGATGTGTCGATTATGGTCAAATTCAAACATACATTTGGTTGGTACAGCGTTTTAATGGATAAACTAACCAAATAAACCAACTTCGCTGACGGGCACCTCTGCAAGCCTCAAGCCTCATACCACCTCACAACTGGGTCATTATTTCTGGCTTGCTAAAGGTAGCTCAGTGAAATTTTAGTGGTATATGTAGCTCAGTGAAATTTTAGTGGTATATGTAGGATAACAAGGCGACGTATCATGCACCATTATTTGGTCCCTACGTCCAAGGTCAAGGTCGCGTCGACTATATATGCCATTATCGGGTCTGTACGTTCAAGGTCAAAGTCTCATTTAGTTCAAAGGTCAGATTATTTGTTGAAGTCTTACTTGTATATCTCGAAAGGTAAGTAGTAGATGTAGAATGGACAAATGGTGTATTACATACCACTTTGGAGTTCGTTCGCTTTACACAGTTAAGTTAATCCAGAGATACAATGATGCTAGGCATAAAATTTGCATATCAAGATACGTAACGCATAACCTTTATTCCAGGTACAGTGACCTTTTTGGGGAGCATAATCCATCAGATCTTCTATTTTTTCTTGGCTGTTATATGTCACGTATCCAACTATTGTCTGATGCATTTTTGACAGTTGTCAAAAGATCTCATCATTTTCCTTCCTTCTTCACACTTTATTCATCATCTCTTTCCTCACTTCTGTTGCTGCTGCTACTGAAGTGGGGAAAATTGAGGTGGCAATGATGCGGCAGCCGCTAGACAGTTACAGCAGCAGGTACTAACCACTTTAAACAAGTTGATTCCTGAAGTCGTTTGATATCGTTTGCAGTGAAATACGTTCATACCTAGTAGAAATAAGACTGAAATAAGCACTCGGCAGATATCGGCAAAGTCAAAAAGAAAATTGCGAGTGTTGCATACTTACTGTGCATGCCGCTAAGGTATGCAGGGTGTATAAATCGAGAAAGCTACATGTAGAACGAAGCAAAAGAATCTGTAAAGGTTACCTTCAAACTTACCGGAATTATATTGGATATGATGACGTCCAAATGTTTTCAAAACAATTATTTTTGTTGTTTATAAACATCATCGACGTGAGAATGCGGTTCTAAGCTACATTACAACTTTTTATCGAAGTTTAAAATCTTTTTGAAAGTTATTTTATAATATTCATAATATATTATTCACGGTGTAGGGTATTTTATATGAGCACAAAAACCAGATTGAATGATGCAGTTTAGTAATCAAGTTAAAAGACAAATGTAAACTGTTGTCACTGGTGAAACTGTTGTAAATCTTGTTATTATCTAAAATGAGACATTTAGAGACATTTTTTTCACAACGTCTATTTTCAATAGTATGAGTTTATGATTTTATTATTTGTAATACACAAGGCTGTGCGTGTGCAGGAAATCCTGTGATGTAACGTGGTATAAAGTGAATAAAGGGTTTGTCGGAATCCGGAACTGGTGCACCGTTCGGTTCCGTTACTTGTTTAGTACACCCTTAGTGATGACGTTGCAGTTTATGCATAGAGCACATGATGCGTTAACAAGCCAGAGCAATGGCGGTTGATTATTTTCCCTCCTACCTTTTCCAGCATCTTCGCTAACCAAGGGTTACGATCCGGTACGATCTACATACTCTTCACACTAGGAGTAGGAAGACCAAATTATAACCCTTGGTTAGCGAAGATGCCCTCCCAGTAGCATTATTAGTCCCTACCGGAGAAACCGGGGGGACTACAGGTTTCCACCCATAGGTCGGTGGAATAGGTCCGTTTCAGGGTGATCTGGGGAAAAAATACTATGTTATCAAACTCTTATGATTTCAACTCATCAATGTCTCTAGTATGATAGAAAAAATCACACCATTTTGCGCCAAAAATGAAGAACGAGAATATATCGGTTAGATGAAAGAAAATTCAGATTTTTGATATTTTCATTCATATAACAGTGCTGCAAATATGTTTATTTATTACACATTACTCTATATTCTACTTTGACAAAATTAATTCGCTCTGGTATTGACATCATTTTTCGAAATCCAAGATGGCTGACCATATCCAGATAAAAAAAAACATGGTACGAGCCCACTTCGGCCTTGCACAGGTATATTATGATAATATAATATATTGTAATAATATAATACATGATAATAATAAACTAACACTAATATTGCATTATAATGTGTTATCTGATAGTGTGAAAACAATAGTTGGGTACACACAGAGGATACAGTTATTAGCAGCAAGCATGCAATCTCCATGAACAGGATGGTTAAATAATACTTCTCCAGAGTTGCTCTTAAGCCCTGTATGCACTTTTCAAAACGCATTTAATTTAACTGAAGATGTATATTGTGTATTAAAAGCACATATAAACCTGTTGTAATTATTATGTAACATTGCAGATAGTGTGCAGTATAACCATAATCTGGATTTATGGAAAAAAGTGGAATTTCATTGAGAAGCAGCGGTTTTGCAGCGAGAATTGTCCAGGTTTTTTGTTTTTTTGTTATTAATGATTAAATATTACATGTACTACTTTTGTTGACAATATTTGTAACAATATTATAAAACGTCACGATAAGCCCATGTTTGTAAAAGTATGCTTTGCTGTGTCAGGACTATGTACTCTGTACACAGGATTGGAACGGTTTCGCCAGGATTGTGATTTCCCTCATGTGCCTGGTGATCTGCATGATGGATGTTGTGTGATTTGCCGTGATGCTTTGGGGGATGACAAACAAAAGGTTCACAAGAAAGGACTTGTATATGACAAAGACGAGTTATATAAGAAACACTTTTTTAGCGAAACCGTTCCATTCCTGTGTACATAATACAGAGTCCTGACACAGCGAAACATACTTTTACAAAAATGGGCTTATCGTGACGTTTTATAATATTGTTACAAATATTGTCAACAAAAGTAGTACATGTAATATTTAATCAGTAATAACAAAACAAAACAAAAACCTGGTCAATTCTTGCTGCAAAACCGCTGCGTCTCAATGAAATTCCACTTTTTTCCATAAATCCGGATTGTAAACAAATTATGGTTATACTGCATACTATCTGAAATGTTACATAATAATTACAACAGGTTTATATGTGCTTTTAATACACAATATACATCTTCAGTTAAATTAAATTATGTATTGCCATGCGTTTTGAAAAGTGCATACAGGGCTTAGGAGCTACTCTGGAGAAAGTATTATTTAACCATCCTGTTCATGGAGATTGCATGCTTGCTGCTAATAACTGTATCCTCTATATTTACCCAACTTTTGTTTTCACACTATCAGATAACACGTTATATATGCAATATTAGTGTTAGTTTATTATTATCATATATTATATTATTACAATATATTATATTGTCATTATATACCTGTACCAGACCGAAGTAGGCTCGTACCATGTTTTTGTTTTTTGTTTTATCCGGATATGGTCAGCCATCTTGGATTTTGAATATGATGCCAATACCAGAGCGAATTAATTTTGTCAAAGTAGGATATAGAGTTATGTGTAATAAATAAACATATTTGCAGCACTGTTATATGAAATATCAAAAATCTGAATTTTCTTTCATCTAACCGATATATTCTTGTTCTTCATGTTTGGCGAAAAAGGGTGAAAAACAGGCCAATTTAAAAACTCTAAATTTTTTCTCCCGTAGGTAATCTTTCAGGACTTTTTCTTTCATACTACAGACATTGATGAATTGAAATCAGAAGAGTTTGATAACATAGTAATTTGTTCCCCAGGTTCGACCTATTCCACCCAGGTTCGACCCATCAGTCCGTCTGTGTACGTATGTACGTACGTAACACCAATGTTTGTCAGCCCTCTAGCGGCTTCATTCCTTTAGGGATTTTAATCACACTTTACACATATACAAAGGACCACAATATATCAGAGTTCGACTTTCAGGGTTGTCGGGTCAAGGTCAATGTTACTATTTATAGAAAATCCTTGTCAGCGCTATAGCGGCTTCATTCACTAAGGGATTTGGATCAAACTTCACACAATTACAAAGGCACATAATATCTCTAACCAGATTGAGTTTCAATGTTGTTGGGTCAAGGTCAAGGTCACCGTTACTATTTTTAGAAAATCGTTGTCGGCGTTCTAGCGGCTTCATTCCTTGAGGGATTTGGATCAAACTTCACACAATTACAAAAGAACATAATATCTCGGACAGTTTCGAGTTTCAGGGTTTTCTGGTCAATGTCAAGGTCAGGTTCACCTTTACTATTTTTAGAACATCCATGTCAGTGCTCTAGCGGCTTCATTCCTTGAGGGATTTGGATCAAACTTCACACAATTACAAAGGACCAACATATTTTTGACAAGTTCGAATTTCAGGGTTGTTGGGTCAAGGTCACTTACTATTTTAAGAAAAAAATCTTGTCAGCACTCTATCGGCTTTATTCCATCAGGGATTTTGATAACACTTCACACAATTACAAAGGAAAATAATATCTAGGACAAGTTCGAGTTTAAGGGTTGTCGGGTCAAGGTCAAGGTCACCGTTACTATTTTTTAGAAAATCCATTGTCAGCGCTCTAGTGGCTTCATTCCTTGAAGGATTTTGATCGCAATTCACACAATTACAAAGGAACATAATATCTCGGACACGTTTGAGTTTCAGGGTTGTAGAGTTGAGGTCAAGGCCACCGTTACTATTAATACAAAATCCTGGACAAGTTGAAGCCAGTGTTGGACTTGTGATCGATATATGATAATATTGTATCTGGAATGTTGACAAAGTCTACCCATGGTAGTTCATTTTCAGAAACAGTTGTGATTCTAGGTGATTTATTTTTAAAAAGAGAATGCTAAACTCACAGTGAGTTTTCGTCTGTTTTTCGGCCGTGATTAGGACCCCAATTGGTACACCATATCACGGCTATGGATTTTTGTTTTATTTCTACTAGTCGATGTGCCGATTGCAACAAAATATATTGCTATTTTAAATACCATACTGAACTACATAACAATTGTATATTTACATTTTCATATTATCGGGTTTTAAGGACCAGAAACCAACATTTAAACATGTTTATAATTAACCCCTTCAAAATCTTCCAAAATTTCTTCGACATACGTCGTTTTTACTGGTTTTCTGAATGGTTTACTTTGAAGTCATTGTGTACTCTTAAAAGGTTCCTGAAAACAAAACTACCCATTCATGCCAGATCTCACGGCGTGATGCAATATCTCACGGATTTTCACCTCCGATAAAGTCTCACGGCTTGGGACATTTATTTACGGAAAGTCAAACCCTCACGTTTTTTAATGATCGATCGGTGAACCATTTTCATATTGTTGTTTACTCGAAGTCTTACGAGATTCCACAATGTTTTCAGCAATAAGTCACGAGAGCTCTCGAGTAGCGGTCATGTGATTGGTCATGTGATCGAAGAGCTATTCTGATAACTTCCGGAAAATTAAGCTGGTTGAAATGGCCGGGTTGAAATTGTGAGTTGATTTCGGTGTCTTTTACAATGAGTTATATATTTGAACAATTAAAATAGAACTAGGTACTAATCTGGGAAGCGTACCCGTTATGGTAGTGTGATGTTATGTCTCTAATGTTGTATTACATGTATCATTTATTTTGAACCAGTTGTTCCTATGCAAAGGGATTTTTCTGGGTTATGTCCCCTTGACCTTGCTGTGTTCATTGCAATCAACTGTTTAGCCCAACAGAGTGCACATGGTTATTTGTTGTGTATGATAGATAGACAAAAAGCCACTTTTCAGACAAACACAAAAATATTTTTAACAAATATTCTTAATACATGATTACCAAACCGGCACAACGACCGGATTTCGACTAAATTTGGTCCGTATGGACGAAAAGATTCAACTAATTGATTTGGATCATCCTTGAGCCAATTAAAATTCTAAGAAACGAATAATCATGTTAATATAAACAATAGAAAAGCTAAATGATGCTCTATCTGTATGCCAAATTTCATCATTTTTTAACAACAACAAAACCCCATCAAAGCCGGAAAAATGATTAAATAGGATTTAATAGGATATTAGTGGACGCATGCATTGCCGCCTCTATTTCTACATCAATATAATTTAAAATATATTGTGGTAAACCCGTAGGTAAACATTAAATAAGTCTATATATATATGTAAGACGCTGTATGATAGTACTTCAACTCAAGATCTTTCCAGATTTCGTCCAAGTTTTTCTCAAAGCCAAAGAAGTTACGAGATGAAATTAACATCTTGTGGGAGACTATTCCAGATACTTATTATTTTTTGAGTAAAATCGTGTTTTCTTTTATTTAAATGAAAATGTTATTTGAGGGTGTTTTTACTCGTCCACGAGTTTTCCCTTGTGCAGGGGTGAGGACAAAATCAGGAATACACTCAGGCGTGTAGAGATTTTTGTTGAATTTTTGGATATCTCCCTCAATACATCATGGATTTTTATTCGGAGACTAGTCTATCAAAGATAATTTTATACTCGTTACAATTATATAAGTTATGTTTACCATTATTAGCTCACCTGCCCGATTTTGACCTACTTTCAAGGTCACAGGGGTCAAATATGTCAAACACTTCAAACGACTTCTTCTGAAGAACTGAAAGGTATAGAATCTTTATATGTGGCTGGTAGCTTTCTCGGATAAAGCCCAACTTCGTTTGAGAATGAAAATGAACTTGACCTACTTTCAAGATCACAGTGGTCAAATATATGAAACGCTTCAAACGACTTCTCCTGAAGAACTGATAGGTATGGAATCTTTGTGTATAATCCGTACAAGAACGCCGTGGTTAGACCTTGACGTCACCATTGTCCTGTTATTATGGTATCATGTGATTTGTCATTACTTCATTAAAAGACAGTCTACTGGGGGAGAATTTGATTGGTCAACGATCATATGTTCTGACTCTTCATAAAGAAGATGATGAGTCATCGTAAAAAGTATATTTATAAAGACACCAATATATCAGGTGGTTTTAAGAAAAATGTACCGTGAGTTGTTTTGTTGAATTTCTTGTCAAATGATTGTGCAGTATCTATCGCAATACTTTTAGCCCGACAGAGTATGTTTACACTCTGATACATTTCAAACATTATGAAGAAAGATACGTAGGTTTTACCTTTGTACCAATATACTTGTTTCTAGCCTCTGTCTATTCTATATAGTCATGTACTGTAATACACCTCTTGTATTCTGGATTCCTCTTATTGCCTAACAATAGAAAGGCAACATAATTAGGTGTATGATATGAGCTATTCAACTATTAAAAAGGCCTTATCATTAAAAGCATGTTTTCATGAACATTTTATCGTTTTCGCGGGTGATTTTCCGAAAAAATGCCAAATGTCTTCTTAGGTATTCTTATACATGTTCAGGGTATCGTCCTGAAAACTCCCTGATTTTACTATATCTCGTGTTTTCCACCAATAATAATTTAAGCTTTCTACATAAAAACAAACATATATGTTATACTTGTCTTTTCACGAATAATAAAAGTTAACGTTAATGCTACAAACGCTCCTACTCTTGCATATTTCTAGCCCAGTATCCCCCGTACTGACAGTAATACTGAACGCCTACTTACCACTACACGTATCCCAAATGTACCCAAACCAGGCGGATGCAGGAATTAAGTTTTGTCGATGATAATTTTAAAAATGGAAACACCGTAGAAAGAAACAACTTAAGTGTTTATCTGGTATGCAAGGAATTGAAACAGAGGTTCTATTCTATTTACTGTCAGTTATGAACGATCTTCAAGTGATTAACTAACTTTTGCCGATTGACGTTATTAAACACTCGTTCAAGATGATCTCACTGAATGTATCAGTCCAAATGACCGTAAACATCCATTTAACCGTGTACCACCATACATACTAGCTTGTATGTTTATTCTACGCCTACCTACTAGTACAAATGGCCCTACACATATATACTGAAAGGATAAGAAGCGCATGGTAACAAAATATGCAACAATTATTTTAACAGTTTGACATAAAGTTATGAAAACCGAACAAACGAGTATTTTGGTCACTGTGCACTCAAACTGGTGTCTAAAGTTACTAAACCCTCCAAGGTACCGTGCCACCTAGTGAAAGTGTTAAAATGAAGCAAAACAAAAACAAAACAAAAAAACAAAAACAAAAACGTGCAGAATAATTATGACAAGTTTGTCAACATATCTGTTCATACCACTTGATACTCCTTAAGGTATACACATCGCTTCCGCTATTTACTGTCAAGTTGAATGTCTTGCAATCATGGCACAGCTGATGGAAAAACTAGAGGGGTCAGGCTATTGCATTATTAAGGTAAGGTCAAAGGCAACACAATGTTGCTTTGCAGTTCGGTGTGAATGTTTCAATCATAGAATGTCTTGTCCGTCGTCTGTGAGACAACAGAAAGGTGTCTGACTGATCGCGATCGGGACGTCTGCGCGTAACGACGCGACATCAAGACAGGGATATTTGTCTTGCCCGCCCGTGAAATTGCCACGTTACTGCCTCTGAAACCGCTATTAATACGGTAAGCAATCATTCAACACATTCACCCAAAACCTGTAAGGAACCGATTGCGCGTGGTTGGTCTGCGAGATCGTCGTCCTTCCGTTGGTCTGCCTCTCACTCGTGTTCGTCGGGCGCGTCGTATCGCTTGGTTGGCGGCACATGTTCCCAGATGATTTCCGATGAGGCAATGGAGACGTGTCTTTTTCAAAGATGAGTCTTGGTTTACTCTTTTTTTTTGTCCTGACGGTCGACGTCGTGTATACCGACGTCATAGGGAACGGTTTGCCGACACTTGCCTATTTGAGAGGGATAGGTTTCGGGGAGGTTCGATTATGGTCTTGGGAGGGATTTCTTAAGTCACCATTGATTATGGCAGCCGGAAATTTAACAGCTGTAAGATATAGGGATGATTCCTCTGCCCGGTTGCAGTTCCATTTTTGCAACAGCATCACCCAAGTTTCCAGCATGACAATATCCGGCGGTGTAGCCAGAGTTTGTCAAGACCATAAAACCATAATATTACCCAACTCGGCTGGCAGCCGTATTGTCCAAATTTGTCAGCAATCGAACATTGCTGGGACTAATTGGACAGGAGGATAAGGGGGGCGTCGGAATGCCCCCGCTACTCTCGACGAACCAATTAAGGGCTGCCTTATTAGAAGAGTGGTCAATACCCCCGTTAGAAAGGCACTGATTGACTCCAAGATATTCAGCGCTGTGACAGATGCGCTAGGGGGCATACGAGAGATACCGAGTCGGGCGAATTCATGTTGCAATATTGGGGAGGGGGAGGGGGTTCTGTCAAATGTTCTTCAATTACTCATGAATAATCGGTCATAATCTAATGAAGTTCTGGTGATTGTTTATTTAAGACGCCCTTTTTATACTTAATATAAAACATTGTATTTACAGTAACATTCACATACATAACATTATATTACCTCAAATGTTAACCCTGCGTTTCCCTATTCTTTCATTATATGTAAATATATGTTCAAGTTCATTTAACCCAAAGACCTGTATGGAATTATTAGCATAATTAACTGTACACATATACAAAAGAACGAATGACTATAAACAAATATAAAGTTTATCATGTACTACCGTAATACACTCACATTGTACTTTGATGGTTGCTGTACGCCTACCTACTTGTGCCAAATATCCGATACAAACATTTATTAGTCCTTTACATCCAGTACAAACACACGTATGCATTACTGTACACCTATCTATCAGTGGAGAATCATAAACAAACATTAAATCCTGCACCGCCCTAAAAAATGGTGAAGGCATACCGAAAATCTGTGAACATATCCATACATATATATACACAATATTTGGCCTACTTCTAAACCAATATTTTACTACGACCCTAACATTGACAAAGTTATCTGAGATGTTATGAATGTTTTCTTCGGTCCCTTGAATAGAGAATTCCATTGTGTTGAGGAAACCGACTTATTCGCTTGTGCTAGCGTGAAATAGGGTTTTATAAAGACACAATTAGGTCACATCCTTTCAACGTACATGTTATTGTATGTACCTTGGATCGTTTTGGGTTCTGGTGTTATTTGATTAACTTGTAATTCTATAAGTTCTATGAGAATTTAGTTGATGAGCAAAAAAGAACAATGGAAGACCCATTGCGCACCAGCGCACATTCTAAACATTTCTCGTGACATTATGAACTATTAAGCTCCTTTAGGCTTTTAAACTGATTTGAAGCGATTTTTCAAACGGTGGTTGAATGTTATTGTTCAGTTTTCTTATCGACATTTGGTGCATGGACCAGAGATATATCAACTTCGCAGAATGTGAGGCTATTTTTTCAAGAATATTTCATTACGTTTTGGTTTTAATAATACTACCGGGAAACGTCGTTGTCTGTATCATGTATAATTGTAATACTATTCTGACCTATTTGAAGATATTCATTAGCCAATACTGGTCACGTTTACTAAACCATAACGCCCAATGTTGTTGTTTTTCTTTGAAGAGCTTACTTCAATAAAAATGTTGCATGACATACACAAATATAAACATTATAAAGGTAAACTAATGAATAGGATTTACATAGTGTGTAATATGAATTAAAAACTGTATGAAAACAATATAAATGTATTGTATCTATATGTGTTTTTTTGAATCCAACGTTTTTCTTTCTTTACAGAAACACTCATCATGTGTAAACACATAATGTGTACGATAGCGATTCTATAAATAAGGCAGTCAACTACTTATTCGATTATGGCTGTTTCTCTCTGATAATAATCAGAGAAAATTAATACAAAAAACACAAGTGTAAAGTAGTATCAGGTACAAAACTCACTGTAAGTTGTGGTTTGCGTTCAGTCTTTACACAATAGCTTAATTTTCATTAGGTATGTGTAACGGTGACAAAGCATCTGTTCTTGTCCCGTGTTTAATGTCACATACGTATTTCACACGGGTGAAATATATAAAACATAGTTTTTGTGCAATTATATAACAATAAATCTAACAAGAAAAATCATATGTTGTTAGGCATTTTGCATCGACTAAATGTATGAATAGGTGCTTGCGTGCATGCTTGCTTACTTCATACGTCTAGCAAGTGTTCTCAAAGTCAATTCCACGAAGATCAACAAAAGCCATACGCAAAAATATAACATTACAAATATTTCTGTACACAAAAATAAAGGAGATTATATTTAAGACAAAACAATATGTTCAAGATTGTATTGAAATTCTTAAGGTTTTAAACATTCAGCATTTAGTAGAATTAGCGAGAGCACAATTTGTTTCAATAATGCATTTCCGTAATCGATCGGCATGTTTCACTAAAATAGCATTTAAGTAATAATGCAAACCCTGATACTATTTAATAATATAACAAAGATGTGTTGAACTTTTCATTTTAATATTTACTTGTATGTAAAATAGCACCAATTTAGGCAGTCGACTGCTCTACTTTTTCTTTGTATATTATAATTCCTATGGCGGAAATGTCGATATTGTGGTGTTTAATTCTACAATAATGTAAGGTGAATTGAAGGTAACGCTGGTCTTTCCAAACCCCGGGGGTAACCACAGAGTGTTTTTGAATCAATTTGTTTTTGCGTTTCTCCCATGTGCCTATTGTTATCGTTTTATAGTTGTAATTTGTTCTTGTGCTACTCAGTTCTATATTGACAATATGTAAACAGAAACACCACATTTGACACAATGTAAAAGATATTTTTAGCTTGGCTTTACAATAATATTTATCGTATTATATTTGTTGTTGCTTGGCTTTACAATATAAACAAGAGGCCCATGGGCCTTAACGGTCACCTGATATATTTATACAGAGAGTTGATTTTGTTTTTAACATGAACTGAAATATTATTCAAAGTGACAAAAAACAATTAAACCACCTTATTCAATATCTAGCATACAGATTTCAGACTAAAAAGGGTTTGAAACTAGCACCTCTGATTCTAAACAAGGAAAATGAAGAAATTTTAGCACACTGACTCCTTTGAGCCCCACCCTACAGCCCTTGGGGGTAGGGCTGGCTCAAAATGTTCAAAGTATTTAACTGTCAATTCAAGGTTATAATTCCAATAAAGTTATTAACATGTAATATTCAAAGTATCATTTGCCATTATAAACCATAATAAATTTTGCCCCCCCCCCTCCTTCCCCAGGGGATAAACGTGAGACCCTAGGGTCATAAACCCTAAGACCTTTCACCATCTATGAAGAGTATTTGATTCTACCATATCTGGGTCTTGAGAAGAAGATTTTTGAAATTTCAGTCAATTC
>NW_018405338.1:21285-22596 GCF_002113885.1 Mizuhopecten yessoensis | reverse complement strand
TTTTGTTGACCTTTGTCCATGGAAGGTCCCTGCAAAATTTCATTGAAATTGGTTCAGGGGTTTTGGAGAAGAAGTCGAAAATGTAAATTGTTTACGGACGCACGACGGACGACGGACGACGGACGACGACGGACAAAAGGCGATCGCAATAGGTCACTTGAGACTTTGTCTCAGATGACCTAAAAACTTCTAGGCTATTGAAATATCACATTTGACCATGTACGTTGGTTGTTATGTTTTTCACTTTAAATCAGACTTTCTGATTGATCGACTTAGTTTGGGGAAAACATTTCATTTTGTGACATAAAAAACATATATCAACTTTATTATATTGATACGTTACACTTGTATTTCATCGGTGTCAAATCTAATAATATTTATCGTATTATATTTTTTGTTTCAGAATACAATTATAAAGAAACAGTTCGCCATGGCGTCAAATGTGAATGACGAGGTAGCAACTCTCCATAACACAATGGTGTTCAACATAAGAACCGAAATGTTTGGAGACCAATTGGAGAAAGTAAAATGTCTATTTGAGGATAATCCGCTGACGCCGCTTGATATGTTTGAAATTAAAAACATTCAAACACTCTTCGAACGTCTAATGAATTACGAAACAATTGATTATGGAGATTACCAAAAGTTTGTATCTGCGATCAGGTGCATACATCCAAAGGTGTGTTCAATGGTACAGGAGTGTGCTGTGAAAATCAACAAACTGAAGGGTAACCTAGACGACCAAGGTAAGCTATGGGCGTTTTCAAACGATCACTATGATAGGGATCCTAAAAATAACCACAATCCCTTTTTTTATCGATATGCATGTCAACAGGCACATATCCACCAGTTTTACAAAACTATCCTGGACTAAGTAGTTGTAGCTGCTCTCTTACTATCACTTATATTGTCATCTTGTAATTTAAAATGGTCATGTATTTCTCTAGGAACATAAATGATTTGTCATCATGCGTAGTTTTCCAAAATAATGGAAAGAAATGAAAACATATCAGGCCCTTTGTTTTCCGGATATTCTTCTGTTCTAGTAGTTTGTCAAGACATATGTAACGGTCTTCGCCCCTGACGCAACCCTTTATATAGAGAGCACGACTACTTTAAACTGTCACTAATTGCTTATAACAAGCCCCCGGGAAATTATATGGTATTTCCAAACCAGTACCGAATGACTGACTAGATCTAAGGAACTTAAGAACTAGAAAACATAGGATAAGTTTACGCACACCTTTACGGTAACCGTTTATTAAGTATGAAAGGCCGTTCATGTCAAAAACGAGATAAACTAACGCGTTA
>NW_018405338.1:6024-15637 GCF_002113885.1 Mizuhopecten yessoensis | reverse complement strand
AAGGTCAAAGGGGTCAAATGTGTTTTAAACAACTTCTTTATTACTAACAGTTACAAGGTGACCAGTAACATACTTGGAAGAAGGGGTAACAAGTTTTACAACTGAATGACCTTGACACACTATCAAGATTGCTGGGGGTCAAAAGGTCAAATATGAATAAACCTTTAAAAGACCTCATCTGATTAAACAAAAGACTCAGGGTGATGATATTTGGACAGTAGCATGCTGGTATGAAAGGCTACAAAGTTTGATTTAGTGAATGGAACCTTGTTAGACATTCAATATTTTAACAGGTTCTTTTTGAATGATCATGGTTATATTTAATGATATTTAGCCTTAGCCTTATTAGTACCATATAAATATATTTGACCTTTGTCCACTTTTAAGATTACAAGTGTTAAGTTAATACAGGGCTAGAAATTGATTTTGAAAACCACTAGTCAATTGGACAATTATGGCGGTCAGTGTGATAATTTCACCAACCCAATATTATTCTACTGATGAAGTAATATCACATTGTGGACAATGTTGGCGGTCCATGTGATAATTTCACCAACCCGATATTATTATACTGATGAAGAAATATCACATTGTGGACAATGTTGGCGGTCCATGTGATTATTTCACCAACGCAATATTATTCAACTGATGAAGTAATATCACATTGTGGACAATGTTGGCGGTCCATGTGATTATGTCACCAACGCAATATTATTCAACTGATGAAGTAATATCACATTGTGACTAGTTAACGAGGCTAGCAGTTTCTAGAACTGTAGTCTATCAAAAGTCTCAGACAATCACACCAAAGGTGACTGGAAATCCCATTATATACTTCGCCACTTGCAAGTAAGTGGGTTTTACTGTAGCTGATTGAAATTTATCTTCTGACAAACATTTCTCATTTCTGATATCTTGTGACATATATTGTCTCATTTCTGATATCTTTTGTCATATTGTCTCATTTCTGATATCTTGTGACACACATTGTCTCATTTCTGATATATTGTGTCATATTGTCTCATTTCTGATATCTTGTGACTTATATTGTCTCATTTCTGATATCTTGTGACTTATATTGTCTCATTTCTGTGTTACATTTATCTTACAGCTAGACAGGAAGACATGGCAGCAAACATCAGTGTTGTTTCCAACAGACAGGAAGACATGGCAAAAAACATCAGTGTTGTTTCCAACAGACAGGAAGACATGGCAAAAAACATCAGTGTTGTTTCCACCAAGCAGGACGTCATGGCAAGGGATATGCATAACTTAAAAGGTATAATTAAGATCAGAAACTGCTTTGAATGGTAGACAAAATTTCCTTGCCATTGCAACAAGTCATTGTGGTAGATGTACATGACTTATATATAGATTTGTATACCCCCCGCAACTCCTACTTCACCTAGGTTTATGTATGCCTATTTGATGCAACTTTGCACACCTGTTATACCTCAATTGAACTGGTGTCTCCCGAAAGCCATTATGTTCCTTCAATATTTACCAGAGTTATTGCCCTTGACTTCAGTAGACATTACATTAGGTTACTGAAATGGCAAATTATCTCGGAAACGGTAGGTATTTTGTATACACATATACATTGGAATATTGTAGAGATTAATGAAAGCTACTTTAATGACAACTTTCCGAAGTCTTGAGGTCAAAGTTCACAATTGAATTAAGATACTGAAATGGCTAATTATCTCAGAAATGGTAGATATTTTGTATATACATATGCAGGCTACATTGTGATAAATCTGAGGTCATCGGCTCAAAGGTCACAGGGGTCAAATATGTCAAACATTTCAAGTGACTTGATCTAAAGAACCGAAAGGTCAAGAGTGATATATTTGGCCAGTAGCATGCATAGGGGAAAGGCTATTAAGTTTGTTGAATTGATCATGAATGACTTTGACCCACTGTTACGCATCTTCGCTAGCCAAGGGTTGATCCGGTACGATCTACCTACTCTTCTACTGAAGAGTAGGTAGATCGTACCGGATCAACCCTTGGCTAGCAAAGATGACTGTTACGGTAAAAGAGGCAAATATGTTAAAATCTTTCTATATAGTTCTTTTGAATAGATGCCAAGTCTTCTGAATAATCAAATGTTCCAGAATGATCATGGAAAATAATTTGTTGAACTTTAAGAAATTTGAATTAAGTTGACTTGACTAGTGAATATACATGTTTATTATATTTTTCCAGGTGATCTGGCTGCTAAGAATGTCACAACAGCAAACACAAGCCATGCCAAAAGTAAGTTTGACAGCTGCAAGGTTGCTTGATCAGTAAAATATAGATATTATCTCCCTTTTCAATTAAATTTCAGTCAATGAAAACAGATGACCAGGTGATTTAGTGAATCAATTAAGTAAAAGAAACAACATGGTTATTTTGACATAACATTGATATAAGGTGTTTGTGAGTCAGAAGACAAGTTCCTGTACTAGTTCTCTATACATGTAATGCTAGATCTACTAGTGCACTACATGTATTATGATTCATGGTTTGGAAATAGATTTGTCAAGTTCAGATTACAACATGAGATTAATAATTAGTAAGAAAATTGTCTGTAATAAATAGTCTGTTTAAAACTCAATAAGCTATGCCTTACCTATTTAATATAAATTTCTTTACAGAAATCCATCCTGACCTAGAACCCATGATAGGTGAGTCTTATCTACTGGATTGGACATGGTTAGAGAAGAAATGCAGTACCTTGCTTGAATATATCAATTTTGTTCAAACGAATGGCTTTCATTGATATTCAGGGTTGCAGGATTCAGATGTGTTAAGAAATTCATTAAGAAGGTCATCGGGTCAAAGGTCACAGTAGTACTGTTTTTCTTTTCCATCGGTCTGTTCGTAAGACAGCTGAGGTAAGACTTGTCCATGAGCCTTGATCTTTCTATATTTTTTTCACTTGTTAATTTAGCTCCTACAGGTCACACAGCCGGAATACGAGGAATTTAAGTTGGCCCATAAGCAACAGTTCCAGTGATTTTGTCTAATCATGAAATATCGTCTCATGTTTGAGTGTGTGTTTCAGCCATGTAGAGTAAAAACAAAAATGTCATGTGATGCTTACTATAAACAGAATTTCATGTAATCGCTTTACAGAATGCATTTGTTATCTGACTCCATGTCTCACCTTTTTCTGCTGTCAAAACTTAAGACCAACCTTATTATAAATAGAATTTTGGTGATAAAAACTTTATTTATGTAACAATTATAAAACAAGTTGTATCAACTTATATTAATATTTTGTTGGCCCAGAAATTAGCCCACAGGGAGCCTTAGTGTGGGAGGAAACATGAAAAAAAAACCATTGTTGGGCAGGTGTCACTTTACCTATCCATGTACGATGAGGGTGTTGAACCCCTGTCATCTAGGTGAAACACAGACTTGCTATCTACTGCGCCATCCGAACACCTGAGTTTGGTGTCATTGCTCTTTATATTTCTTTCAAGTGCACATGAGTCAAATATGCTAAGCACTTCAAACGAGTCGCTCTTAAAATGCATAGAATCATAATATTTGGCTTGCAGCTGCTTTGGATGGAGCCCAGCAAAGTTTGCAAAGAAAATAACCTTGATCATTACAAGAAATAAATATGTCAAAACCTGTAAATGACTTCTTTTGAAGAACTGAAAGACATAGACTCTTGATATTTTACATGTAGCTTCCTAAGATGAGCCCAACAGTTTGGGAATAAAAATGAGCTTGATTTAGTTGCAAAGTCACAGGGATAAAATGTGTTATCATCTTGAAATGTCTTTTTCTGCATTTTCAAAATACTCTGGCTGATAATATTTGGCCAGATCTATGATAGAATCGGAGCCTATTACTTGTGTTCCAATGAATAGTCTATCCTAACATTCAAGGTCACAGGTCACATGATAGTTGACAAATGTTTAAAGGAGTGACCTTGACCCACTTTATAGGTCACAGGGGTCAAACGACAATCTCATTGACCAAGAGCCACAAGGTGATGATACTTCGGATTAAGAGCTACCAAGTTTGTTCAACTGAATTACTTTGTTAAGACTTTAAAGTCACTGGGGTAAAAATAGGTTAAAATCTTTTAACAGGTTGTTTTGAAAAACCAAGAGTCATAGGTAAGGATATTTATCTTATAGCTTTATGTAGGCTTTAAAGTGTTAGAATAATAGCAGGTAAATAATGTAGTCGATTGGGCCTCTTGTTTCTTTTAACGACTTCTTCTCACCCACCAAAAGGCCTAGGGTGGTGGTATTTTGCAAGTAGCAAATTGGGATGAAGAGCTACCAATTTGTTCAAATAAATGACATTTACCAAATTTCAGTGCCATTGGGATCAATTATTTAAAATATTTAATCAACAAATGGCCCAAGTTTGTTCAATTGAATGACTTGATGGCATCACAGGGGTCAATTGGCTTATACAAACTTTAAACACTTTTTCTGGATAACAAAAAGGATCAAGGTGATGATATTTTGCCTTTCACATGTTGTAATGAAGAGCTATTTACTTTGTTTAAATGAATGACCTTGCCGTATCTTCAAGGTCACAGGGGTCAAATATATCAAACATTTAAAGTGACTTGATCTAATAACCGAAAGGTCAAGAGTGATATATTTGGCCAGTAGCATACATAGGAGTTTGTTGAATTGATCATGAATGACTTTGACCCACTGTTACGATAAAAGGACAAATATGTTGAAATCTTTCTATATACTTCTTTTGAAGAGATGCCCAAGTCTCTGAATAATCAAAT
The DNA here is from genome assembly GCF_002113885.1 of Mizuhopecten yessoensis. Lineage (NCBI taxonomy): Eukaryota > Metazoa > Mollusca > Bivalvia > Pectinida > Pectinidae > Mizuhopecten > Mizuhopecten yessoensis. The sequence continues at coordinate 10,878 of NW_018405338.1, read as the reverse complement.
GTTCCAGAGTGATCATGGAAAATAATTTGTTGAACTTTAAGAAATTTGAATTTAGTTGACTTGAATAGTTAATATACATATTTATATTTTTCCAGGTGATCTGGCTGCTATGAATGTCAGAACAGCAAACACAAGCCATGGCAAAAGTAAGTTCGACAGCTACAAGGTTGCTGGATCAGTCGAATATTGAGATTATCTGCCCTTTCAATTAGATTTCTGTCAATGAAAACAGATAATCAGGTGATTTAGTGAATCATTTCAGTAAAAGAAACAACATGGTTATTTTGACAAAACATTGATATAGTTCCTGTACTAATTCTCTATACATGTAATGATATCTACTAGTGCACTACATGTATTATGATTCATGGTTTGGAAATAGATTTGTCAAGTTCAGATTATAACATGAGATTAATAAATAGTAAGAAAATTGTCTGTAATAAATAGTCTGTTTAAAATTCATTAAGCTATGCCTTACCTATTTAATATAAATTTCTTTACAGAAATCCATCCTGACTTAGAACCCATGATAGGTGAGTCTTATCTACTGGATTGGACATGGTTAGAGAAGAAATGCAGCAGATTACCCCTAAACTTGGACCAGAACAACATGCATCATCTAAAGAGATATGAAAGAGTCTTATACTTATGTTTGAATGAGAATCTTAGTTCACCAAAAGAGTAACTCTTTGATAGCCAGATTGATCCCCAATCTGGTTAAGTTTTTTCTTTCTCTGTTTCTATTCTCTACAGGGTAGGATCTAGCAATCAGTACATCAGGTCACATTCTGGTGTATTTTATTGCAGCCAATCATTGAAATGTCCTCCAAATAGTCTCAATATTTCAAACACATGTATTTATTGTGTAATTAATAATGACTTCTGTATTAAAAGGTCACCAGATCATGATTGTTGATGCCATGTCATCAGATCCTACACCGTTAATAATGTAGAGTAACAGAATAAAATATTTAATTGATACGCTCAGCTGGAACAAAGTACCAGGGTGAGGTTATGTGTTGGTGCTTCATCTGTCGTCTTCTCTGTCGTACCATCACCTTTTGATTTAAATGACAACTCCTTCCAAATCATAGAGCATAATTCAACCACATTTTAGCATCCTGAGGCCAAGAGATCAAAATATCTATAAATGAAGGTGCTGATCAGATGTGGGGGCTGAGGGATGGGTCAAAAGGGGTCAAATAGTTGAATTTGCTTAAAATGACATATACTCCTAAAATATAAAACAGATTTCAACTAAGTTGTACTAGCGTCAAATGTTACATGATATCATCACAAAATTTCTTGTTTACTTGAAATTTTCAAAACTCTTCCTTTACAAACGATTCCCTACGGCATTCTGTAATTAATATTCAACTTATAGATTATAGCATAAAAAGTATCATTCTTAACTATCCATTTAACATATTGATCACTTCTCACCCTTTTTTTCTATTTCTTTTTATACAGAATTAACCAGAGCCAGGATCAGAAAAGAAAAAGAGAAAAAGTTTTACCGCACCAAAGGTTTCTGTGATGCGAAAGACAAGCTCCAAAAGAACAGGGTTGTTGTCATCAAGGGAAATACGGGAGACGGTAAAACAGCAATCGCCGTTCAACTCCTTCATTGGCTGAGTCAGGAGCAAGGAGCCGGACAACCCTTACAGCTTTACAAGATTAAGAAATTAGATTTATTGGCTCCAAACTTAAAACTGATCACTTTTATTGATGATATTTTTGGTGAGAAAGATGTGTGTGAAAAAGATTTACATGAGTGGAACAAAAGAGTCTCAAATGTAAAAACCCTTTTTCTTGATGAGCAAACAGAGACAAATTTTCTTCTCATTACTGTTCGCAATGAAGTATTCAATTCTTTAGAAAAACGCTCTATGGGAACAATTTTTACCAAAGACAACTTAATTGATCTTAGCTCTGATACATACAAAGCTGAAGAAGAGAGAAAAAGACTATTAGAGCTGTATAAGCCAGAAAACTTTTCATGGACAGACAAAGAAAAAACACAAATTTTAACTTACGCACCAAACATTGGATTCCCACAATGTTGCCAGCTTTTCTACAATTCTGAAGAATTGCAGAAAGAACGAGTTAGATTTTTCGCTAAACCTTTTCATTTCTTGAATGAAGCATTGACANATCAATTTAATTGATGGTGAAAGTGACAGTACCAAATTGACGTGCAAGAAAAAAATAGGATTTGTAAAAGAAAGTTTAGAGAAATTGGTAGGATTTTTAGTAGTGAAGGAGAAACATTTGTCTGGTGAGGATGTGTACAGATCTAATCATGATTCTATTTATGTTGCTGTGGCACTTTTGTATGGAAAAGTCACACCGATTGGCTTCATACAGAATTGCCCCAACAAATCCCTCAGTTATCTAACAACCTCAAAAACAGCTACAAACATGATTGTCATATCATCTGATCATTATACAGAAATGTGTGAGCGTCTACTCCGAGAGTTTGAATGTGAGGAGAAACGATATGGTACTATTATTGGCTCTCTAGATGTATGGAATGATCCTGTATTTGTTAAAAGATTTGTGAGGTTTTTGAATGACAGAAAAGTTGACAAACTTGCTGTGTTGAATAAAGCATGTTTATCTGGTGCAGAAGAATGTGCTTTATATCTTCTGTGTGAGGGAGTAGAACCTGACAAGGAGACAGTGTTTAGTGTGGTGAAGAGAGGGAGTGTGAAACTGTTACGTAAACTACTGGAGTATGACGTCACCCCTACAGCGAGGGAGTATAACAATGACAATGTCCTACATGAGGCGTGTGGGTGGGGGAGAGAAGAGATGGTGACGTTGTTATGTGACACTTACCCACACTTGGTACTTGACACTAATTGTGTAAGACAAACCCCGCTCTATGATGTGACGTGGAGAGGAAACTGTTCTATGTTACAGACAGTGGAGAGGTGTGTACTTAACTCCTTATATAGAGTTGACGACCAACAACACAAGTGTGAGTCGGTAAATGGTCGTGTGGTTCATAGGAACTGTGTGTGTGCTCAGTACATGGCTCAGTTAGTGGATGTGTTAGGGTATACGGTGTTACATTATAGTTGTATGGTGGGTAACAGGTGGGGTAACAGGGAGGTTTGTTTATATTTATGTCGGTCGTACCCAGCACTAACTACAGCTGTAGATAAGTACGGCGGCCATTGTCTACATGACTTAGCTAGGAGTACATCAGATGTAGACTTGTTCACTGAGTGTGAATCTCATGTTAAACAATACCTAGAGTCTACAGGACGTAAGTATGACATCACAACCATACTTGACAATAAAGGGAAATCTGTTTTAGACAGAGCGGAGGAAGGGGCGGAGAAATGGGCGAAGTACCCGTGGACAGAAAACCACCCTTTGTTAGATCATCTTATTAAAGTGTTTGGTAAATAAAAATGATATTGATTTCTCAATGAAACGTGCAATTATAATCAACACAAACCTTTTAAAACAATCCTGTGCAAAGCTCATGGCATGATGATTTGTTTTGACGAGCACATTTTATCGGTAAATATTATAAATCGTGATGAGTTTTTCAGTCCAAATTTGCCGATCTTCTTTACGCTCCGTAAAAATACGGCCCGGGGGGGGGGGGGCCTCTATGAGGGGCGGGATTTTGTGGGGTTTTACTAAAAGACCTGAATGGAGTGGATCGTATCAGGTTTGAAATAATAATATGATGTTTTATTCTGTTATAAATATTACAAACATTGTCATGTTATATGTAATTTTAAATGTGCTGAAGCATTTTATTAAATGCTGTGGAAATATCTCTTCCCAAATGAATCCTCAGTAGCAGTAAACTTTGTGATAAATTGTTGATAAATCTTAATGATATAATGATTAATTGTCGCTAATTAATGATGATTAAACATGATGTCTGGAGTAAACAGTGTACAGTGAATTTCACATTTCATCTTAACAGACTTGTTAGCATAGTCATTTTAAGGTTACCTTTATATAAGATCCCATTTTGGAGTCACTGTTAACTCCTTTGGGGCCAATCAGACATGATAGATTCCTTTGACTGTTTCTGCCTTTAGGCAGGCCTCTTGTTCAGTTGTTGAGGTTATATGAGATGAGAAACAATAGTCAAACTCTGCAGTTACCAAAAAAAGATACATGTATAAGGAATGAGTGAAATTTTAGGTAAGCTCAATAATTTCTTTTTCTTTTTTACATTCTTGCACAATTGAAACGTAATAAAATAAGCAAATTCCAGTATGATTTTAAAAGCAATATCATTCACAGTTATTTTTTTTATTATTGTTTTTTTATTCTGTAGCGTATGAGGATTTCAAGTGAAAATTAGTGGCATGATTTCATACTTATTTCATGTTAATCTGTTGAAATTAACGAGGACTGTGATAAACCTGCATACAACAAAAAACTAACAAATGAAAACTGTTCAATAAAAATCATAACAAATATTTGTCAACAAATTCACTTGCTTAAAATGGTCAAAATTACTTTCTACGCGATGACTGTGATCCAGTGTTCTAACAAATATAACTTAAATACGCTTCATGGATCTGTAACTGAAACGAATGTTGATGATGTTTACATATATGTAAATGTAGAACAACTGGGCCAGTCTTTTACCATTGAGTAGCTATAGATAGCTCAGTAAGTTAGAGCGAAAGTATAATGATAGGGAGTCCTCAGGTTGAATCTTGAATCCTGGCCTGGCCCAGTTGTATTTGTAAACTCAATAGGTTAGAGCGACGGTATAGATTGGGAGTACTTGGTTCGGATCCTGGCCTTGCCTAGTTGTATTTGCAAAATCAATAGGTTAGAGCGACGGTATAGATCGGGAGTCCTGGGTTC
>NW_018405338.1:4882-5433 GCF_002113885.1 Mizuhopecten yessoensis | reverse complement strand
CGTGACGGTATAATGATAGGGAGTCCTGGTTTTGAATCCTGACCTGGTCCAATTATATTTTTATACTCTATAGGTAAGAGCGACAGTACAATTATCAGGAGCCTGGCCTNGAGTGACAGTATAATGATGTGGATGGAGTCCTTGGTTCGAATCCTGACCTGGCTCAGTGGTATTTTTATACTCAATAGGTTAGAGTGACAATATAATGTTTGAGAGTCCTTGGTTCGAATCCTGACCTGGTCCAGTTATATTTTTTATTCATTAGGTTAGAGTGACAATATAATGTTTGAGAGTCTTCAGTTCGAATCCTGACCTGGTCCAGTTAGATTTTTTATTCATTAGGTTAGAGTGACAAGATAATGTTTGAGAGTCTTCAGTTCGAATCCTGGCCTGGTCCAGTTATATTTTTTATTCAGTTCTGCAGGGGCTGGTTATTAATAAATGATTTCTCACAGGTATAATCATGCCAGATAAAAGTTTTGAATGCATTATTACATAATTAAGCTTGATTTGGTCAAAATTTTCACTTGTTCCGGAATTTATTTTGTTTC
>NW_018405338.1:0-171 GCF_002113885.1 Mizuhopecten yessoensis | reverse complement strand
CATACTCAATAGGCAAGAGTGACAGTATAATGATGTGGATGGAGTACTTGGTTCGAATCCTGACCTGGCTCAGTGGTATTTTATACTCAATAGGTTAGAGTGACAATATAATGTTTGAGAGTCTTTAGTTCGAATCCTGGCCTGGCTCAGTTGTATTTTTATATTCAATAG
>NW_018405337.1:4553-5274 GCF_002113885.1 Mizuhopecten yessoensis | reverse complement strand
TAATAATTTGTGAACCGCCTTGAGACGACCTACGAACTAGGTTGTAATAAAGCGGTATATCAGAACCTCGACTTATTATAATTATATGCCAACGTCTTATATTGTGTCTATGTGTCAGTGTACTTTAAACCTTAGCTTTTAATCTCGTGTTTATGAGTCAAATAACTGAATTTACAAGCGGCTGATACTATTTAATGTCTCAAATTACTTCACGTACTAGCGTCTTATATTGTGTTAAAGTATCAGAAAAAGTATACATACTAGCGTCTTATCTCTTGTTGATGTGTCGGATTACTTTATATACTGGCGAATTATATTGTGTTAATGTGTCAGATTACTCTTTATACTAGATTCGTATCTCCTGTTTATGTGTCAGATGACTTTAAATACTAGCTTCTTTTATTGTGGTATTATGTCCGATAACTTTATCGAGTACCTTCTGATATTGTGTTGGTGTGTCCGATTGCTCTATATATTAGCTTAATATAATGTGTTGATGTGTCATATTACTCTGTAGATTCCTGTTATTGTATTATGTTAATTGTTCTGTAAAATAAACTCTTATATTGTGCGTGTATGCTTGATTACCTTATAGAAATTTTCAGTTTAACTGTTTGTTTTTGTGTTTCTCTGTTTGTTTTGTCTGACAATGTGTCCGTTTAGTCTATAGACTAGCTTCGTATATTGTGAGTGTGTCCGATAATCGATTTTCAGGATAAGA
>NW_018405337.1:0-170 GCF_002113885.1 Mizuhopecten yessoensis | reverse complement strand
CACAAGTTGCTGCTAATTTTGAGTATATATTAATATATCAATGCATTTTTGTCAATTTCAATATTATATCTCTATATCATAAATAAAGGGGTGGGTTGCGCTTACGTTTTAATCAATTTTACCCTGTTGCGTTGTTTTGCATATAGGGAACATCATATCATCTAAAGGAT
>NW_018405336.1:1042-2427 GCF_002113885.1 Mizuhopecten yessoensis | reverse complement strand
TTCTTCAAGTTGCATCTCTCAAATCCTTGTATTGTAAGTAATCCGTTAACTTTTGACACCTATCATGGAAATTGTGATATCCTGTGCCTGCTAGTGATATCAAACCAATGCAACAATGTGAACACCGTAAAATGGAGAAACAGATATGTTACTTTCAAGAAAAGGCAAGTTCGCTATCGGCAAATCAAAAGTTGGCCGAAAGAGGGGTAGAGTGTTTTCCCAAAGGCTTGTCAATAGTCTCTTAGAAACAAAACTTGCCCCTGGACTCTGCAAAGATTTTATCATCAAGGGATTCAACCATTTTTACAAATTCTTTGTTTGTTTTTGAATCCAAGCCATATTTTTTTTCAAGAACTATTTCCCCAAAAAGTTTACAACCGTACAATTATTTCACCGATAGCCTTTTAAGTATGGTAGTTCACAGAGTGAAAAAATTCTTTTACAGAAGATACCTGTTTGAGGAAAGGGCGTTCGCGATTGATCAAGAGATCCGTAGCATATAGGCTCACACTAACACTGTAATTGTGCTAAAATCGCGGTAATGGTTTGTTTGGATACTGCTAGCGATAAACGTTGTTACTTTTGATTCTTGTCAAGTTCTGAAATCCAATACTAGCGAGACTTCTGACGACTCTTCTGACCGGTATTTGGACAGATGGCAATGCAGCAACATGATTAGTTAGTAGCTTGTCGTTAGTGAAAACCCAGAAATTATTATAAATAAATACATATCATAAAAAGTATATTTAAGTCTTTCGTGTAAGCATAAAATGTAACAGATTTTGCAATAAAGAATTAAGTGTTATGTCTGCCTATATTACCATATGTATACTCCCCATTCGCTGTGGCGACACAGGTTACTTTCCCTACCCGTAGGCCACACATATTAATTCAGTATTGTCACTTTCAGCAGATCATACAGAATATTCATCTCTTCACGTATTTAAATGGTGAATTCAAACATTAATCCCATTGATTTGGTTTTCTATGATGATGAAATTGATTATCCACAAGGAAAGAAATTTGGTATCAGTGGGCCACACCTAATGTCAATTACGTTTTGAAGTTATAGGAATATCCCATTGAATGCCGTGTAAAAGGACCTCTTGCTATCCATTGTGGCGTCATAGAAATTGGGAATACTGTAACGTCGCTGTGAAAAGAATTATTGCAGAACGGCAGCGTGTAGAAGAAAGAGGACGGATGTTTTGTGGTGTGGTGTCAGAACGATAACTGTATATCGAGTGTGACAGTGACTTGGAGGAGCGGTAGGATCTAAGTCTCAGTCTGTATTGGTGATACTGTATGCAACAAAATTATACAAGTGTCAGCCTGGTTCTCGGAAATATAACTGGTCTGTGGTACGATGCATGTTGGTCATTAAC
>NW_018405336.1:367-565 GCF_002113885.1 Mizuhopecten yessoensis | reverse complement strand
CTGTGGTACGATGCATATTAGTCATTAATTGTTCTCAGACATATGTCGAGGTATGTGGTTCGATGAATGTCAGTCATTAATTGTTCTCAGACATATGTCATTATTTTTTGTCGGGCATATGTCGAGGTCTGTGGTACGATGTATGCTAGTCTTTAACTGTTCTAAGACATGACCAGGGTCTGTGGTACGATGTATGTC
>NW_018405336.1:0-170 GCF_002113885.1 Mizuhopecten yessoensis | reverse complement strand
TCATTAATTGTTCTCACTCATATGTCGAGGTATGTGATACAATGTGTGTTAGTCATTAATTGTTTTCAGAAATATGTCATTAATTTTTGTCGGGCATATGTCGAGGTCTATGGTGCGATGTATGTTAGTCATTAACTGTTCTCAGACATATGTCGAGGTCTATGGTACGA
>NW_018405335.1:5099-5252 GCF_002113885.1 Mizuhopecten yessoensis | reverse complement strand
TCTCCCCCCTCTGTAATTAGTATCTAAGGAGGATGACTATTGGCTAGCTGATTCTACCCCCCACACACACACACACACATACACACACACACCGTATTAGTAGCCAAGTAATCATTTCCTCCTCTCTATTTGTAACTAAGGGGTACACTATTT
>NW_018405335.1:0-170 GCF_002113885.1 Mizuhopecten yessoensis | reverse complement strand
CTCTATTAGTAACTAAGGGGGAAATATATTGGCTAGCTGATTGTACCCCCCCCCACACACACACACACACAAACACACACACTATATATTAGTAACTAAGGGGGAAACTATTGGCTAGCTGATTCTCTCCCCCCTCTGTAATTAGTATCTAAGGAGGATGACTATTGGCT
>NW_018405334.1:214794-455769 GCF_002113885.1 Mizuhopecten yessoensis | reverse complement strand
TCACAAGACACCGTCCACTATGACAGTCTTGACCAGTCACGTGTTAAACCCCCAAATACGTACGAGGAAGTGTCCACGCGACAAACCTACGTCAATACGGCGATGGGTACTTGAACATGATAGCTTCGTGATCAGTAAGTAGTTGCTTGCCATTGCTACAGCAGACATAGGAAAAGAGAAATAAACATTTTAAACATTAAACATTTTATAGAAAGAGAAAAAACTACCAATGAACATAGACCAAGTTCCATCTTTTTCATAGGGGCATATTTCAAATCATGATAAACAAATACACATGATAAAAATGATGATTGACCCTCATAGTATTCCAAACTACATCTGGAATGAAATATAACATACGATAAATATGAAAATACGACGCCCAATTGTACAGTGTTGGTGAATTACCTCGAGTGCCAAAAGGACCAAAGGAACTGACAGGTCGGAACATTTCAACAGACAGAAACACTGATCAGACTAGTGAAACTGGCATTGACAAATAGCCGAGACTTGAAAATGTTATTACATATAATACATTTATATAATACAGGCTATTTCCGTGCAATTTCGCCGTTCAATAAAAACGATATAGCACACGTACAAGAAACATGCAAATGAGTCTTATCACCTTTGGAAATAGGTAATATTCCTACACGCTACAACTTCTACGTTTGGAAACTAAATGGCTGACCTAGTAACTGGAGATACTATTTGCATTTATGGCAGAGGCAGGGGCACTGTGAAGGAATGAAATTAATAAACGAGTTTGATTAATTCAATGTTACATGAACACGAGTGTTTGTGAAATTCTACTTCAACTGTTCAGACTCACACACAATCAATTGCGACCTCGTGTAACCGGCCAACTTCATCAGTGTTCCAGATTCATTGAAATTCCACAGTATATATCCTGGCTAAAAGTGATAGGCGAAAACATCAAAGTTCACATTCATGAAAAAAATATCTTAAGAAATATGCCCATATTATAGGAAGTGACAATCACTTCCAGTCCGTGAAAACTTTTCAAAAGTTCCGACTTCGATGTGTATTGTTATGACCTTTACCTTGACAGTACACGCGCCGTTGTGCCATGTATATTACGTCACTGCTATTTTTGTAAACGCCAATCCGTTGAATGGTTTTAGTATAAAAAAATCATTATTAATGTTGTTATCATAATTATTAAAACATTGAAGAAAAGAAACTGAAATCATTATTTGTTTATTTTGAAGTAAAGGGTTCTCAGGGAGAAGTTTCTGGAATTATTGTTGTGGCGCAGCGTGCTCCAAACATAATGTATGTAATGAGTCCTTTCGTCAGTCCTCGCTATATAGAGGAGACGTATTGAGAACAATTATGTAGGGATATTTCTCAAATTATATTATAAATAGAATCTAACACTCGTGTTCATGTAATACTGATTTTCTTAAAGGCTCGTTTCATATCAAATTAATAAACTCGTTAAATAAATTATCATTACATGACTAGTCGTGTCAGATCCTCTATTTATAAAATATTTATAGATATAAAACAAGTACATGCTTTCAATAATCGAAGCTCTTAAAAAATTTCCTCTGATATTTTATTGATATAATTTACTTCCTGCCAGAGACAGCTATTGTGTAACAAGAATGCTTTCGAGCCCAAACATGACACTTTCTTAATTACCTGTAAAAAACATACAAAATTAAAAACACAACATCAAACACGACAAAGGTCGCCTAGAGAGTCCCAAGATGAACCAGGGAGTTATTTTCCTTCCGTATTGTAACAAATGAGAGCTGGACGGTACACTAGAATGTACCTTGTTCCGCCCTGATGAGTTGATAAAGCGTGTATAGTTGTTGATTTAATACACAAGCGCTATATTTAGTATATAACAATACTGCGTGCATACGGTCATTTCCTCTTTCCCAACATATTTGCATATCAGCTTAAGTTTGAGATATAGAAGTTAAATTATCACCAGGAATATTATAAATAATTCTCTGCCCATTTGAGAAAAGAAGGTGAAGCCATGATCGATGAACAGGACAAATTTATCTTACTGGGATACATGTATATGGTGGTGTTTGTATACTCCTATATTACAGGTAACACGAACAAGGAATGGGGAAGTAAATACATGGGACATATTTCTCGTTGATTTTCCTACCACGATGTTCTAAGACGAAATGGACATTATTCAGTATTTATATAACGAAGTTTGACCAGTATCGATTAGGATATTATTTATTGGTTTCAATACTGAATGATGATCATAACATCATAACGTTTAAGGTCATACATTATTTCTCGTTTGCTCATTGTTTGTTGGTAATAACTACAGGACAGAGGACGAAATACATTTCCTTTAGGAAAAGAAGTTGCTTCGTCAATGCATTATTGCTCAAATAGATCAATCATAATTGCACTTTTCGAGCACACACACCAGTGAGCATTAAAATGTGGGTGTGCTTAATATAAGCGCATTAAGTATGAAACATTCTAAAAATGTTCAAATACAGACCTGCCTAAAAGGGTCAGGAGTATAAGAATAATTGATCACAATGGTCCATAATGATAGACTTATTTCTGCTCGTCGTTCACTTGAGTTTTGCGAGTTAATTATGTATCACTCATTTCTGTAACTGTTAACTCTTGGTCAATGCAGATTTGAAAACAATGCCATTAATTTGAGTTTTAGGAGTGACTATTTTGTTATTGAATATTATAAAAGAGTATCTATTATAAGTGTTAACACAACGGTATGTACTGATCGGACTGGTTTGGACAATTTCTACCCCTGCATGGTGATGTATCGTAAATTATAATACGTATATCATTCACGGGTCGAACGACAAGCGATATTAAGATCTGCTGATGCTAAGTTCTATGACAGAAGACTTTTTTTCCTCTCCCTGAATCGGAATGAATGCAACAAAATATAAATTCCTAATGATCCATGGATATAACTTATTTTAAAAGGTATTCTAACCGTCCTTTGTACTATATTTGCAAAAATTGGGGAAAACTGTCATTGGTTATATTATAGAGCGTTTTATTTTTTTGTCAGCAGACCCATTCTTACTCCATTGATTACGCGCTTTTCCCCATTTGCAGCTTCATGTTATCTTTCCTAAGCCATATGCCAATTCAAACCATCCCATGCCTGACATGTTATTGTAACATTCAGTCAAGATGACAAGAAAGAAAATACCGATGCTATCCACTTTTAGTAAAATTGAATTATCCATTGATTACGTTTTGCTCAATTTAGAATCGCTCTTGATTTAAATGGCTAATTAACAGGGAAATCAATAAAAATGCTTACTTCTGTTTTTAAAACGACTTCATAGAACATCTTTTTAAAGACCAATACTCATTTTGTTCATTTCATGCAATGTGCCACGTTTTTTAATTTCAAAACATTTACATTGCTAGATGCATTTATTGGTATATGTTATAAGTTGTTGTCATAATCTTACGCAATGATTGCTCAAAGCTTTACGGAACTCTTTAGCATCTCACTGAGACATAACACCTTAATATTCATTTCTTTACTGAGACAACATCAATTCTTTAATAGCATATACATACATAAATATTTGAATGACTAAGAAACTCCATATTTGTATTCGTTGACAAATCATGTAAGAGAGGTTCATATGAAATAAGGGTTTGAACACTTGATCAAAACAGCTATATTTGTATTTCTGTTCCGTTATACACTAACTGAGTGCACGTCAATGCACCGCTGCGTTCAAATAGCTTTAACATGTTTTGATGAATACACCAGTGCTATATTTAGCATACAATAACATTCAATAGGAATGTTCTACGGTAACTTCCTTCTTGCCGGTATTGATGTATACAATGTACCAGCTGGACTTTTGAACACAGAAGTTGAAGCTTTGACCCAACGTCATGTCACAATTCCCTGCCCTTTTTTAAACAGCGAGGGAAGCCATGGACAGTAGACAAGACAGACTCAATGTACTGGGATATACGTATACGTTGGTGATTGTGTACGCCTATATTACAGGTAATACGAACAAGGAAGTAAAAGAAAATATCAGGGACGTATTTTTATTGATATCCGTGTTTTAAGAGTACACCATCCTTTATTAAGTAGGTATACTATAGAATATGGACAGCATTGATTGGGATGTTACATATCTGAGTTAAAAGGATTTGTATCATTATAGCATTAATGGTTTTATATTCATATACATGTGAACATTGTTTGTTGACGGATCAATTGTAAATAATTGTACAAGGAGGACAAACGTGTTACTGTGTTTAAAGTTTAGGCGTATTCCTAAGATACGCACGTAGATGTTATATCCACATTTTGATGTATACACAAACAATGTGCGTATCAAACGTGTTGCAACTTTAAAAAAACGACTGGCTATGAGTGAGTGAGCGATTTGTATTGTGTACCTGCACTACGATTTGATAAAATTGTATTTTTCTTTTGTCACTCGACCCGGGAGGTTTTGCCTATTGATAGAGAGTGTATACACACTGTGTCGAATAGGTTACTGGTAGAGTGTGTATCTAGCCCCCTCTCCCGTCAAGTCAGTATCGGGTCATACAGACGACTCAGGTGGCATCACCTCGCCTCTGTTCAAGTTTTGAATTTTCCTGATTTTGATTGCTTCTTTGATTGGTCTCGTTTTTATGTTGTTTATAATTGACATTGTCTCAATCGACTATGCGATTTTGGGTGTTAGCATGATCTATTAATGCTGATTCTTTTTTTTTGTGTAATTTTTTATTTTTTAATGTTTTTGTCATTACATAAAGATCCTGACACACATTCTCTTTCACACACAAAAACTGTTTATGGATGTGTACATGCATCATCATCATCATGACTACAATACACCTCACCCATAAACAATCTGCATCCTCATCCTCATCATCATCATCGTCATCATCATCATCATCATCATCATGAAAATATAATTACAAATGCATCAATACAACTCTCACACAATAAACAATCATCATCCTTACCAGTACATCATTGTCTTCCTCCTCATCATCTTCATCATCTTTAACAAGTAGCCACTCGTTCATACTGGTATGTAATTATGTATATATAATTACCCCAATTTCTTTTCAAGATTAAGCACATCCATATTTGTCACTCATATTTAATGAGAAAACACACACAAACACACACACACACACACACACATAAACACACATCGTAAATACATGTACACATATGTGTACGAACATTTGAAGAAAAAGAAGGAGAATAGGCAAATAGAGCAAAGTAAGAAAGAGAGAGAGAGGGGAGAGACAAGATCAGAAATATATATGATATATAAATAAATAGCTGAGTGGAACAGTGACCTAATCGGGCGAACACAGGGTTAAAATGGTCATGAATAAGTGTTCAAAGTTGCCAACTGGAACCAAAATTATAAATTAATGATGTTTATATAATTTTTATTAATGGTGATAACATTGGTAATAATTATCACTATAGTTCTAAAAGAGGTTTCCATTTTCTCCAGCCTTTTATGAACTGCTCTTTGGTAAGCTCAGTTTTACTGGTATTTACAATTTATGAACCAGGAAATGATCTTTGATAGCATTGATGAATGCATTGAGATTAAGGTAGCCCTGAGACATCTAGTTTTGTATATATAATGTTTAATGAGAATTAGAATGTCAGTATCCACATGATTATAGTATTGTGTTATTATTCAAAAAAGAAAGGAGTCTTTGTTATAAGCAAAAGGAATTAGTAATAAGTCAAGCAGAGTTTCAGTTCTCTGCAGTAAATTTTGCACCTCTTGACACTCCCATAAACAATTAACTATTGTCTCATGTTCCATGTTACATAAAGTACATGAAGGGCTAGCAGTTAGGTTTATTTTATAAAGGAAAGTATTTGTAACCAAAATATGATGTATAATTCTAAATTGGAACCATTGTAATTTTGAACTATTAGTGACTGAAAAAGGTACTCTAAATATCTTAGCCCATCTTTCTTTATCATAGTCAAACTCCTGGTTCCACTTTCTGATCCCAGTTGGCAGCAATGTTTGAGTAATAATACAGTTATAAAAATCTTTTGATCTTCTTTTACTCTTTAAAAATATTTACAAAAGCTGAGGTATAGCTAGCAGAGAGGGTTTTTTCTAAATTAACACTATAATTTCTTAAAATGTTTGAGTGAATTTACTAGTCCATGTTATTGTAGAAAGTTGGTGTTCACATGAAAAGTGTGTATAAATTCATCAAAAGAGTAAAAAGTCAAATCATCTGAATTTTTAATTAGGTCACTCAATGTACTCACACCTGCTTCAAACCAAGTAGAATAAAAGACAGGTTTATTATTTATTTTGATATACTTATTGTACCACACAGCAGTTTTCAAAATTGTTTCTTGTCTACTAATCTTCAGAATTTCAGAATTATTAAGTTTGTCCAAAGCTTTAGAACATCTTTCCGAAATATATTTGAACAATTGGATCAACATAACTTAATATATTCATTTCCACAATTACATAGCTTGTATAGATCCACCATTGTGTTCAAAATTACACTCCATTTTCCACGTGATTGTACTACTCTCCTTATCCAGCCTAGCTTAAGAGAATCGATAAAGTGCTGATTTATTGTACTGTGAGGCGGATGTTTTGCATGCAATGTTGGCGTTGCTCATTTTTTCTACGTCCTTTTAAGGCTCTTTAAGCCGTGTTCCAAATTTCCTCCCGGTTTCTCATATATTTGACTGCTGACAATGTTTGCACGGAATTTGGTAAACAACTCCTTTTTTGTCTAGAATGTCAGTCTTGTCTTTCTGGTTCAGATGTAACTGTCTGAGTGTTGTCAATGGTCTCATTGGGGTGCTGAAATGGAGTTTCCTCATCATCCAGGCAAACGGCCCAGATGTCCCTTTCACGTAAGGTATTGTTACCAAGGCTTTGCAATTTTTTTGGCTCTCATTTTTTTCTCTCTCCTTTTGTTTTATTGTTTTTGTTTTTGTTTTTCTATTACAGCTCTTTTTCACGTAATTAATTGACCAGTCCGTAAGGCCACAACGGTTGAGTGCGTCTTTTATGTGCTATTTCTCCTTTTGTCTTTCGTCCAGCTCTGTGATGCTGTTGTTCCATCTGTCAGGGAGTGTACGTTCGATACCAAAGCTAGTTTACAAGCTCCCGTTTATAACATTCCTTTTGGCACGGATTGAAAGCCAGGTACTGATCGGTGTGTATCGGTTTGCGGTACACTCATAGTTTGATGGTGTCGTTTTCTTTTCGGACGCTGAGCGTGTCTAAACCCTCCTAATAACTTAACCTAAATGACGTGTATCAGATTAAGCTCCACAACTCCAATTAAGTACTGGGTGTAAGATGTTGGAGACTTGAAATGTATGTAATCATTCTCCCCACATCAATCAGCAATGCATTTTAAAGGAGTCTCTTCCCAATACTTAATCAGTGGAGCAAATTATCCAAAATTTTCTTCACTGACTTCTTCTTTTATTCTGTGTGTCCCTTTTAAGTTGACAGTTTTCATACACCCTGTAAGGACTTGGAACAGCCATCATGGAAATATGTCCAGACGACGCATCATGGCATAAGCTCTTAGCTCACCTTGGCCCTTCGAACTAGATGAGCACACTTCTCAATAAAAAAACCCAAAGAATTTACATATGTTTTCCATTTTTAATGAACAAATCAAATCATATTGCTCACTATACACAAATCATACCACAGTGTATGCGATCACTAATCCGTATATAGTTATATATATATATTTGTTTTGTTTAGTGTGCAGTTATAAGCATACACAAACCAAACGTTGTATACAATATAGGTACACCATCATGTAACAAACTCACTTCATCAGTACATATATAAAGTAATGTTGTACTGCCATAGTTCAGCTATGAACTAATAAATGACATTCAAATATCACACATGACCAAGATTCAGCATTCAATAATGAGCACTTTCTTGAGTAAACTATTTCCTAATATTAAACATAAATTGTGTGCATAATTAATGTTCTAGTTCTACGCCGATAACAAAGTCTTGCACGCAAAATCATTAGAAGAAAAGTGACTGCAAATCTGAAAAATCTCCAAGAGCAATGTAGTTTATTTCTGCATCGTTGTCCCAAACTGATTCTGCAAAGACAGATGCAACTGCCTCAGATTCATGTAGCTGAGTTGCCCTATTATAATAGTCAGCCCACATGCTTCATGAGGTCTTTCTGTTTTACCGAACGGGAGGTTGCCAGTGTGACCGCACAACCAGCCCGCGGGCTATGTGGTGCCTCGCCTTCATCAATATTACATGCCTATAAATAGTGTTTAAGCCTTTCATACACTGCGGAGTATGATACTGGTGCGTCTAACACAGTACCCGGAAAAGGTAGTCCCTGGACAAATCCACTCCCTCCTGTAATGGTCAATTCCCTGAATAGGGCAGATAAGTGAATCATCACATCGTTTTACAATGAAATTGTTTCTCTTACCATCACTCCCCTCATTGACTTGCCAAAAGTATGGCAGAAGACATGACTTGATTTCCTGAGCTAACAAATTGGACATATCTGAAGCCCTATCCCCTGAAAAGAACTGAAGTTTAAACAAAGCCTGATCCCGTACTAGTGTATACTTCTCAAGCAGAGACAAGGTACTCTGCAGTTTTGTACAGATGTGCGAGTCAATTATACGGATTTTACTAATAAATAACGGTTTTGACTGTTTCGGAAGTACTCTAGCCTTTGCTTGTTCCTCTTTCACAAACTGTACATAGTTATGAACACACCACGACAACATGGGGTTGCCCGACGACGTCAACTCATTCCAGGTTCTTCCTCTCCCCTTGGATTCCAATATATCTGTTAACTGATTTACTATCACAGAGAGTATGTTTCCTGCAATGCCCACAGGACATTTACATGGGAACAATGCAGGTTTTCCAATATGAGTACAGGAGTACACATGCATTTGTGTTTTCCCCATTCTCTCATACCATACCAAAAATCTAGATATCTCTAAGATGACTATCAATAGGACAACCATCTGGTACACTAGGGTTGCATACCGCTAGTCGGTCATCAATATACTGTATGTTTGGTATTCCAAAATGTCTGAGGTATGAGGTATGAGGTGACCTGCATACCAATAGTATTGTATACATATGGGGATGCTTTCCACCCAAAAGGGAGGGTAGTATATGAAAATACCCAACCTTCAAAAGCAAAGCCATTGTATGTCTGTTATTCAAGTGTGAGTTTTACATGGTCGTATCCTGACTTGTCATCACAACAAACTAATTGTGCCCCCTTCTGTACTGAACGAGGTACATCTTTCAATGTCTCGAGCTTAAAAGGGTTATCTTTTGATCCAAAGGTTCAGATAACGCTCATCGTGGGAAAGACGTGGTTTGGAAGGTTCCATTTTCAGGGGCATAACAATATGGGGCAGCTCACACTCCCCTAACTTACGCAACAATTTATTGACCCGTCACACAGACGCTCGCACAATTCTTGTCTAATAAAAGGAGTGTGTTCCTTACAACTAGAGGAGTTGGGAAAACTGTTTCATAGGGTAACTGATGTCATAAACCTTCCCCTTAAAAGGCCCTTTAAAATGGGTGAACAATTCTGTGGCGTCAACCCATTCTCTATCCACGACATTACCCTTTTCTTTTCCTTTCCAGTGTGTCTGTATCCCCAATAATGTTTGCCCATTAGGTTTTGTGTTCATGTAACTGACCAGCCACAAATAATCTGGGTCACGTAAAGGTAAACTATCAACAGAGAAACTTGTATCTCAGGCCATAACTGTTCAGCCGTAACATGAGATGCGAGATGAGACTCATCTGCACCCATGGTTAACCATGACGGATGATTTCGATGTGACATTGACAGCTTTTCTGGGTTAAAATCTGTGTGTTGTTCGTTACTTGTGGTTTCTTTATCAGTCGTGAGTCCTCCCACAAGTTTGGTCTGTCAACAAACAAGATGCACTCAGATTATAGACTTAAGAGTTATGACCAGGTATTAAAAATCATCCTTTCAAGCTAACCAAGGAACATAAGAGTCTACATCTCACAGCCCATGTGAACAAATGTCCACAAGAGGATTAGACCCTCTTGGACTGGTGAGATATAGAATCATGAGAAATAAAATGACCAATTAACTATTAAAACTCCAACTATGGTAACTGCAAAAATACAGTTACACCTAAAACTAATTCTGTAAATTATGTGTTACAAACTATTTGTTTCGCAAGGCTTTAAGCTTCTCGCAATCCTTGATATGGTGTCCCATACCCTCACAGAAATGACAAGGCTCTGTTTTCCGAGAACCCCCTGGCGCCCCGGCCATTTCCCTTCCATACAGTCGATACCGTCTGTACCCACCATACCCAAAACTATGGCCATATGCCTAGGGAGCTTGACTCTGTTGAAACGGATATGGATAGTAAGGCTGCCCGACAAAACCTCCTGCAGCATACCCGGGTGCACAAGGAGGGTACAGATTTGTCAAGGGGGACTGGGTTTCTTTACCTACTTTACTCGAAGGGGTCGTGCTAGCTGGACTTTTTACCACCTCACTTTTCTCTTTCATACATTTTGCTAGTGCTTTGGCTATTTCATTAGACACCCCTCCCCCTAAAATATCAAGAACCAAGCCTGCAATATTAATTTTTCCTTGGTATCACAAGGCTTGTCGCAACAATTTCTCAAATGTATCTGCTTCCTCAGTATGTTCTCGGTTTGCCTTTTTTGACAGTTCATCAAATGAAAGGAGAATTAATGACTCACTAGGTTCATTTTCATGGCCAAAAATGTTATGCGGTCCTTCAATGTCTTTACCTCCGTTTGAGTTTTCACAGGCGGTACAGCAACACCGGCACCAATCTGTTTTCTCTTTTTAGTGGGAGGAGCATTCTGGTCCTCTTCAACCTCTGGCCCTTGCTCTCTGTTCCCGCCAATCAAGCAAAATAATGTGTCATGCACATATTGCAACTGTACTGACCGATATCCATCAAATAACACCAACTATTCAACTTCATAACCCATAATGAAACATTAATCAACTATATTACATGCAATTTACATTCCGAAAGTAACCCACTAATTAAATCAGTTCAGTGGACACAGCGGTTGTTTTCCTTCAAACTGCTTTGTAGTATATTCATGAAATTATATTTGAATGTAATTATAAACGTAGGTATGACCATAGCAGTGTTATTATATAATTAGAGATCAGATAAACATATCGATATTAACCGCTTATATTATAAGTTATATGCCACTTATGTGTTGTAGTAATCGAGTAAATGTCGAGTTGACGAATGACCTATTTCCGAGCATATTTTTCCTCGACAAATACCTTATCCACAAACTTAACAAAATACCAGCAGAAGTTTGTAAAGTATTGTACAGCGTACATAAGATAACTAATAATGCAACTCTTACATCATGTACATGTGCTCTAGCATGAAATGCTAAAGGGTGTTTCCCGTTTCCAATATCGCACGACTACATTGATTCTCGATTGCCGCCATGTTTGTTCACGCACATCAATAAAATGTCCTTCATGTCCTCCCCAGTCAGTTCTCTAAAATGACGACTCAGTTCCCCACTCGGGCGATCTTCTGTAGAAAGCGTCGCTTTCATCCGCGCGCACATCGGGACAGTATCTCCCCTGAATGCTCTTATCCTTTTGATTACTGGCAACAGGTTTTTGTCAATCAGGCTGTGACGCCTCCTCAAAACAACCGGTTGGGGGGGGGGGGCATCTGATAAATAAACAATAAAAAAGTTATTACGGCAAAATGGACACAAACACATTGCAATTTGGAACGACACTATACTCTTGTGTAGAAATACTTATCACTTCATTCAACAAAACCACATCAGCATACCCAATTTTAATGTTGCATATTTGGGCCTTCAGCACGCTATAACCTTAGGCTAGCCGCCATTTTCGCACACCGTGCTCATAGACCAACTGTCTTGTAGTTGTAATACAACCATCTGGTGTTTTTTATTTACGTACCATGCGTGTCCAGTAAAACAAGAAGCCACCAAGGCCGTCATAACCACCAAGGTTATGGATAATAACAAAAAAATAACGAAATAATTACCTTTTCCTTCACCCTAGCAGTCGGGCGTCTGGTATCTACCATCAAATTCGAAAAAAAGGCCTTTTGCTACGCAGAAACTGGTGACGTCACTGAGGACAGTAACCTATTTGACATAACGTGTATACACTCTCTATCGGTAGGTGAAACGTCCGGGGTCGAGTGACGTATGATATATACAATTTCGTCATATCGTTTACAGGTAAACAATACAAATCGCTCAGTCAGTCATAGCTTTACAAAGGGACCAGTCGGCCGTGAAACGTTGTGACACATTTGATATGTACATTGTTTTTGTATAAAGTAAAACTTTGAGATAACATATTTGAACGTGTGCTGTGAACGCTCTTGATTTATCAGTAACCTTATTTTAGCCGTAACCTTATTTTAGCGGTAACCTTATGTTAGCGGTAACCTTATATAAGCGGCACCTTCTATTGTGTACGTACAACATCACCAGTACATAATGTTTCAAATTACATTTTCTCATTAGATCAGATGCACTGTTTGCTTCTAGGATGTACGTTAATATAAGCAAGTCTATAGTAGAATATTTATATTGGATATCCTTCCAACAATATCTCAGTTGTTTCTTAGGTTACATTGGGATCAAACTGACCACAAACGATGAACTTAATAGGATGCGTTCGGCTCTATTGTGTGTGTGTCGTTTCATTGTGTAACTTTCATACAATTAAATTTAGTTGAAACTCAAAGAGTCATGCATTTCAGTTTAAAAGCAGCACCATTAATTTGATTGTTGCTTTTTCCCAGCGTTACTTACGATCATTGTCTCGTTATATAAATATATTATTACAGAGTATCTGTTGTAGGTGTCAATACAGCGGCATGTACTGACCAGACTGATTTGGACAGATTCTTTCACGGTATGTTAATGTTATGGTTATGTCGTCGGTTCAAGTATTATACTTTAGGATAATTATATTTTCCTACTATTTCTTATAAAATATTCAATTAAGATTATTGTCAATACAAATATGAAGTCCTAGCGTAGTAATATTCAGAAGATTAACCATTTTTTGTAAAAAAAAAAATGTAAAATATTATAAATTATACATATTGTATTTGTAATTGTTAAATCAATGGCACCATTACCATTACCATTACAAAGTACGGAAGACAGACTGCCTCGTATTCACGCATTCAGAAAGTATTTGAAAAAAAGTATCTATACAGAACAACCATTCATTCAAGTGCTTTCCCACATCTTCTTCATTTACAATGTAACAGAATCTTGCAACAAACAAGTTGGAAAACAGCACGAAAAAAACAATCCTTGGACCTTATTCTTTTACTGAAGAAAGTTGTTGCACAACTATACACCTGTTGATTTGACACACCAACCAGCAATATCCCTATTATGCTAGGTTATTTCAATTTCAAATACTGCAGCGTTTCTCTAGGCTTAATCTGCAGATTATGTGAATAAAAAAATTGTCAATGTGTAAAAATCTGATGGTTGAATACCTGATAACATTAACGAGCCGGTAGCTTTTCAAATGTATTTGTATGCTTCTTATTACTTGAAAGTTATTGCATATCTTTACTAATTGTACTTCACATATGATTTCAATTTCCTGATATTTTACGTTAAGCTGTCCTGATGCTTATCAGTGATTGAAAATCTGGCGTCTGAAATACGGCAAAAGAAGTCAAATGAATAAAACCGTTTGAGTCGATGTGTGAAATTAAATTGTTCCAACACAAGAGCTGTGGCGGTACAGTCATTCAGGAGACCAAAGATTAATGTCTGCTTTTATGAAATCATAAATATTACAATTTGTCAATTAGATAAATAAATAGATAGACTGCTTATGATGGAGCAAACGTGTATGACCAGTATGAACTTGTTGAACTGTCTTCATTACATAATTTGTTTCGAGGAATGCGTACAAATGAATGTCAAATGTTACTTTTTTCAATAATTACTATTTTTTTCAATGATTAATATTTTTGTCAATGATTCCTTTTTATCTTAGGATAAATCTCTCAAGTAGTATCACGGCTAGAGCTCTAAACTGTTACTGAAGCAAATAGTTTTTCACGCTAAGAATTAGGAATAGAGGTCAGTGACATTGATATTACTTGGCAACTACAATCGAACAGAAATTAAACAGAAACTCGCGAAAGCGTGAAGTTGGCAGTTCTCATGAAAATACTTATTACATTAAGTACCCATTATAAAGGTATTTATGCATTGCTAAAGTAAAATATGGTTAGTTTTCGGGGGTTTTTTTGTTTGTCTGTTTGTATAACTGTTCCTTCCTGTTCCAGTCATATAAAATGTATTATGTTTTTATCTTTTTCTTATCAAAGTTTCTCGGATGTGTAAGAGCGGAACATTGAAAAACAAACGTGTTGTGATAGACACTTGGGGTACGGGAGGTCCGGGTATATACAGATGTACCTGTACCGTTACCTTGGATACAGGATCAGCGTCGCCAACAACAACTACAACAGTAGAAATGGAAGAATACCCGCGTGTAGCACCATTACAGAACTGTGGAAGTATACTTAGGATCAATTCTACTAAATCTAGCATCTTTACTGAAACTGGTTGCACCCCAATCCCTAATACTCCGACAAATAATTTCGGGACTTCCGACATGTTGACACTGACGCTATCACGGGCAGACGTCAGTACATCGTGGATATCAGGACATTGTATATTTATTTCCTCTCAAGGTATATCTGTATAAAACTCTCATTATATTTTGAGCATGTTGTTTGAACATACTTTCTTACCACAATGAAACACATGTTTTCAAAAAGGGTCACAAAATATTTTTTTCAATAAAATATATTTAATTTTACTAGTGGCATAAATAAGGTAATCATCAAAAAATTCGAGTAATTAAAATGAACTAACATCCATCACCTCTATTTGTACCCGTTATTTGATCAGATGTAGAATAATCATTTGTACCGCCACAAGTGGAAAACTTCCCAGCAACTACTAAAATATGCTGTTTTTGTATGGTCTATTTGCGTTACTTTAAAACTTTAGATATGCTAAATGATGTAAAGTGTTAACTTGTTAGATTGAGGATGTAATGGAAAGATGGATTAATATCATCAAAATATTTTAATGTGTCAATAGGGTCTACCAACCTTGATCTTATTGTGACCTGTAATGAACCAATCACTCCAATCACCCCTACAACCACTGAGGAATACGTACCAACCACTACCGTCGAACCTTTGACTACAACCACAACCACTCAGCCAAGGGAGACAACCACTACCACTCAGTCAAGGGAGATAACTACCTACAATAGCACTTATACTGGACAGACTGAACCAGTACGGGAGAAATGTGTTCAAATAAGTCATCCCCAACAGGGATATCCAATAAGTATGTATATAAATACAATGTTATCAAAGAAACTAAGTGATTCAAGAAAAACGTATTTTCACTATAGAATCGGAGGCTTATTTCTATGCTCTCCTTTTAAGGGCAAAGCAGTGGCTAAAATGAGTTGTCCTGCCGCTGTCGTTGCGTAACTTGAACATTTCTCTTTTTGCCACTTTTTTATGGTGTCTCTCTGATAAGTGCGTCTGCTTAAATCATGTGATTAGTTGAAATAACATGTAACAGTGTTCAAGTTGTGTAACTTAAAATAAAAATAATTATCTCTTTTTTCTTATGTCTATAAACGACTCTCCGTTTAAGACGATTGACCTCCATTTAGCGTTTTTTCTCAGAATAACTCTAGGTTTCGGCGAGAGTTAGAAAAAATCAGGTATAACCTTTGCTTATATATATGATAAATAGTCACCGACAAACTGCCAAAAGGCTTGTCAACTACAATGTTTAGAAGACGTAGTTAAAAGTGTCGTTATATACTTCAGTAAGACGTTAGTATGGTATTAAGACTATGAAGCAACTTTGATTGATACATTTTACCTATTTGTTATACATATTTTATCTTCCAGGCGCCGTAGTCGTTCCGCTACTAGTTACTTTGCTTATCATTGTCGTTTCCACAACAGCGAATGTGGTCATATACCGAAGGTAAGTAACGATGTCTGGGTGGTAAAGGCCTGTCACTGCCTACAATCACTTTCTTTCACCACCGAGTCAAGGGTTTGAGACATTCGTGGAACAGTCGCTAGGTACTGGCCACAGTTCGGTGGGTGTTCTCCCGGCACTCCGGTTTTCCTCCACAACCAAAACGTGGCACGTTTTTAATTGACCATTGATGTTAGCAAGACATAAAACACAAACAACCAAACAAATTATGTTACATATAGCCAAGTGTGTTACATATCATATATACTGTTTCAAATTAACAGTTTGTCTTTCATAGCATTCCTAATCGGTTTCTATTCAAGAAACTGGTAAATTACCAGCAGTAGACATTGGTTTATTCTACTGAAACACTAAGTAACTATTTCAAATTATTAAAATGTATGCTTTTAGCTTTCCCTGGTTAACGTTTTAAATCGAATATCAATAATTTCCAATCCATCATGTCTACCAATTGGACAATCATTGCAAAAATTAAATTAAAATTGTGCAGACATTTATTTATGAGTGGTAAATTTGAATATATCAAAATATTTTCAGACGCCTTGCACTTTTAAAACAGCCAAAGTATACTGAAGCCGTCATGACGTCACCAAACCCTGTCCATTACGACAGTCTAGATCTTCCCCGTGTTGAACCTCCCAACCTGTACGCCGACACCTCTACTGGACAGATGTACGTCAATACAGCAATGGAATAATAGGTTCAGCATAACAACCATGGTATCCTTTTCACCAAGATTTCTTTCCTCAATCTTTCAACAGACGGCGTTGTTTGTGATACTTCATGGTTCAAAGATAGGATCTGAATCGGCTCTATGATGTTGCATTTATTGCTTTATAGAAACTGTGTACATACCATGGGCTGCATGGGATTTTACACCTGAAAATACCCATTGTTGGCTATCTGGTGAAACGGAATATCTAGGTGTTTTTTCCCAGAAATATAATAAAACGTGGGTCAAGAAATGCAATATTTTACACTTTTTTATTTTATATATTCAAACACGGTTAGATTTAAATTTCAGAAAGAACAATATTGTTTCTCATGGTACGCCCATAATCATAATTACTTATGTGAGGCACTCCTGTGATTATTGGTAATTACTTATGCGAGGCACCCCTGTGATTATTAGTAATTACTTATGTGAGGCACCCCTGTGATTATTAGTAATTACTTATGTGAGACACCCCTGTGATTATTAGTAATTACTTATGTGAGGCACCCCCGTGATTATTAATAATTACTTATGTGAGGTACCCCTGTGATTATTAGTAACTACTTATGTGAGGTACCCCTGTGATTATTAGTAATTACTTATGTGAGGCACCCCTGTGATTATTAGTAACTACTTATGTGAGGCACCACTGTGATTATTGGTAATTATTGACGTTTGTTGGTGTGGATCTGTGGTTATATGGACCTGAGAAAGTGATATTGACCGAAACGAAGTCGAGGTTAATATCACATTCCCGTATCCATATAACAATGTAACCAACGAAATAAAAAAAAATGAACAGTTATATTAGGAGCTAGATAATGCTTTAAATTTAGTCTTAGTTTCGTTTCGTTTTAATACTAAAACAAGATGGAACGTATGGAAATTGTAAGGAGGAAAGTATTTCATTTGGCTGCATTTGGCCGAGAGTATTGTGACGTTACAATTTAAATAACATCATAAAGTGTATATTTACCTGGCTTGTCTTACAATAGTAATAACGAGTCGATGCCACAAGTCACCGACCTCCATGTAATTAGGTTCCAGCCGATGAGAAAGTAGGATCATTTAACATTATAATACTTTTTCATGCCCACGGGTGTAGGATATAGGAATTCCTACCCGAGGGTTTTCAAACTTTGTAAAACCCGAGCCATGAAAGAGTATTTTTCTTTAATTCCAACTACCGTATAAGCTCAGAAACCATGAAAATGCGTTTGGACTGGCTACCATTTTGAAAATATTTACTTTTCCCCTGAGCTTTTTTGACAAAAACGAATCTGTCAGCGAGATCAAGCACACCCCATATTTGAAACTATGTATGCACAGAAAAAATAATAACACCTTTCTAACTTGTACGGTCAAGTTATTCTAAAGGTTTTATTTTTATCACATTTCCTTTTCTGCATTGCGGCATCAGACCTTTCCAAATTCGTGACGTCACTTAATTATTCAGCAATTGTGACGTCATGTCAAGTATAACGGGGTGTAAGATAGGAATGTCTTACACCACTTTCGTACCTTGGACAGCTCTGTCTTACTCACAAGTATGAAATACATTAATAGTAATGTTATACTTGGGCTTACACAATGTATAAAACTACATGTAGTGTAAATTTTTAATTTCAACTATACCAAAACTTCCGTGTGTCACTAGTTATTGCAGTTGTGAAAACAGTGCGCAGTTGTGATAGGACTGAACAACTATTATTATTAATCATAAATATTCAAATCAATGGAATGCAGGACTCTCACGGCGTTTACTTATAGGAAAGCTTATAAATATGGTGAAATTGTGGCCTCTATTTCTTTTCCCGGATCATATGACAAGAAAATATATATGTATATGAAACGATATTACGATAATTAAGAAAAGATAGAGGGAGGTCTCCTTCTGACTGTCAATTTTGTTTGTTTGTTTGGTTTTTAAGTATGCGTCAATTGCTATATAAATAAAGCGGTTAGTTTTCATGTATTGAAAGAGTTAAAACCTCTATATTCACTTTTTCATAAATGTTCGAAACTATTTTATTTCTTTGCAAACGCCTTTCTTAGATAAAAAGTACGTTACACTCAACTAAGCATGAATGCATGTACATGTTTTAATCATCTGAATAATGTTTCAACAATTTGAGAAACTCGATTTATCCTAAATGACGTCATCCCTACTGACGTATCACCTCGCACATTGGTTTGTACATATCGGTACAAAGTGCGGCACCGTAGTCAAAATCATGTTCGAACGGGGCCCCGACGCTGACTTCCATGGCAATGGCGCAGTGATCTTTAGTGTGCTGGTGGTGATCCGGTACCACTATGTCGCTATCAACCGTTTCACCACTGTTGTACCATGTCCATACGCCTACGCCTTTGTCAACTGCTCCTATGAAATAGTCCGCGATGTGGTCATACCCTGAAACGAATGGTATTAAACCTCTTATTTTTTCTCTAATTCCATTGCGATTATGATAATAACTCAACCAGTAATGGCATGAAGAGAGAAAGAAAGCCGTAGTTGGATTGTTTGCCATTTAGAGGACATTATACTTTCCATCCAATTGATCATGCCGTGACGTCAGTATGATGATAACATTTGTGCACACAACAAACACTGGTATATTATAGGTTTTTTTGTTGTTTTTTTTAAAAATGAGAAACACACTTCCAACAAAGCACTTAATATGCCGAGACTATGTTTGTTGCATTTATACTATTTTTGCGTGGGTTTTTTTTGGGTCAAAAATGATCGCTCTCTGCAATAATAAAAAGTAAATGCAAAGCAAGAAAAGTTTCTGCGTTTGAAATGTTTGCTAAAATACTAACGTGTTTATTAAAATATTCTGAAATATTGAGCAATTACGTATAATCTTAAAAAAAAGTATACTATAAAATGTCGTACAATTATGCACGGATCGGACAACAAAACAAACTCGCTAGTGACGTCATGTCTGTTTATATGTTTGATGATAATTGTAATGTTGTTTTTAAGCTCCAGGAACCATAGAATGTCTTCCTTTTGTTTGATCTGTAACAGGTCGTGTTTATGTGCTATCGACCTGCAGTGATGATTGTCCCAGCATCCTTTCCATCCTAGATCTTATGCGTCCAAAATGGCATAAAAATTAAGAGAGAAAAAATATAGAAAAAATAACAATCTCCAAATATACAAATAATTTAATCAATATTGTTTTTCGTCCATGGATATACCATTTATGCTTGATTTACTTGACACATCGGTCTAAACACTTCGTCACAGAGGACATTGCCGATTCCAGAATCATCGTCGTCGATTTCAAAAAATACAGTGGCACAGTGATCATATTTGTGTGTGTGGAAGCTTGGAGTAATAAGGTCTCTGTCGACCTCATCACCGCTGTAGAACCAAGTCCACATCCCTACGCCCCTGTCTACCGCTCCGATATAATAATCCTCCATAGCATCGTAGCCTGAAATATAAGTCACCGTGACCTAATTATTCCCATTTGCAGACTGTATGATGCAAAATTATTTTCGCGGTTTATCTCGATGAAATCAATCTGCAAAACTAAGTATGCCACAAGAATGTCGTCTTATAAATCCAATGCAGAACTAAGAGCATTTTGTTTTGATAATCATCATCACATTAATGCTCTATTGATACCATGATTGTCTGTTGTATATGCTAGTCACAAATCAGAGAGGTTGGTCAATATTTATAATCTTAACAAGAGGCCCAATAGGCTTGCATCGCTCACCTGCTATTAATCATATACTTGTAACCTAAAATATAGCTACAGGCAAGTTAGCATTTTGCTACTGTGACCTTAAAAGTTCAACAGGTTCGATAAGTTGAAATAGCTTTAGAGTCCTTTATCCCAGGATGCTACTTGCCAAATAGCAATACCCTTGACCGTCTGTTTATTGAGAAGATGTAATTTAAATCTTTACACTCATCGATTTGACCATGTAACATTGAAAGAAGGTCAAGGGAATGCACATGACCAAACACGATAGCTATTCCTCTAAGCCTGCTACTATCTAATTATCAAAACTCTTTACCTTTTGCTTGTTCAGAAAAATAGTTTAAATGTTTTCAGGACACTTGACCTCTGTGACATTGCATATATGGCGAATGTCTTTGATTTGAACAGAGGTCGTAGCTCGTTATCTGACCTTGTTACTGCCTAAATAGCACCATCTAAGACTATTTGGGGTTTTTTCAGAAAAGTCATTAAGATATTTTCAACACATTGACCCTGTGACCTTGACTACAACTGAAGGTCAGTTATTTGATTACACCACGCAGCTCTTCACCTGCGCATGATATTATTATTACCTAATATCTTTTGGTTATTTAGACGACATAATTTCAAGGATTTTAACATATTTTACCCCTGTAATTTTCAAACTTGTGAAGGTCATTCATTTGAACAAACTTTATGCTCCTTCCCCCTAGCATTGTACTATTCAAATCAATGCACCATCATCTTAAACCTTTTAAATATTATGAAGAAGGTTTTTTAAAGGTTTGACCTTCAATCTGGGTAAAAGTCATTCATTTAGACAAAGTTATTAACTCTTTATTCGAACATTCTACTAGCGAAATATATCATCATCCTGGATATTTTGGTTATTTAGAAGAAGTTGTAGAAATTTGTAACATTTTTTACCCTTGCTACCTTGAATATAGGTGAAAGTCATTCAATTGAACAAACTTGATAGCAAATAATCCTATCATGGTGCTTGCCAAATATCATCACCCTAGGCATTTCGGTTATTAAGAAGAAGTCGTTTAAAGTAATGAGCTGACGTTGTACGGATAAATGAGTGAACGGACGGACGGACGCTGGACACCGCGCCACGGCTAAACCTTCTTGGCTCTTCGGAAGTACAAACATAAACCAACAAATTTGTGCGAAAAAAAAAAGTTTTTTATATTGTGTACCGGCCTTTTAACATTTAAAGCTCAATCAATGAGACGGCATTGCAACTTCACACATTGGTCGAAACGGATAATAGCAATGTCTGTGCGATAACAGGAAGCTAGGTCCCCCGATATGTCTTACAACACTGCAATGGGTTTTGCTATTGATATAAGCGACGAGAACGCTAGAGCTAACGGCATCACCACTGTGATACCAAATCCATTTAAATATGTCGGTACCAGTTTCCACCGCCCCAGTGAAATAATCCATTTGTGGATGATATCCTGAAACATGATTGAACTTACTCTTACTTACAAAAAGGATTATTAAAACTAAATTGGTGTTTTTTACGTCGTTTTCACATCCTATTTTCTTCACTTTGTTCAATCAGTTTAAAAAATACAGATATAAAACAGTGGAAGAGGTATATGGCAGGGTTAGGTACTTAGTCCGTTTTGTTACATATATTGAAATTTCTAAACTTTAAAAAAAAAAAATTATAATTGCAATTTGATATATTCCGATTTTAGAAACAACAAACTATGCAGATATTGCAAAGCTGCGAAGCATCAAAGACAGTTTTACATAAAGCTACTTTACTTTACACAAAATTACTGAGTTCTTTACTGTATACCGGTAAAATTTCGCCCAGTCAAACTTTCGCCCTTCACCAGAAAAATCCGTTTTCGCCCAGTGACCGTTTAGTCTTTCATTTAAAATTACTATGCAAATTATGTTGTTAAATATTGTTCGCTGTCATAATAAATTGAAAATTAAACTGCAGCGAAAATATTCCGGTATACTGTAATATGAATTGGAAAAAAATACTATTTAAACTTTAATGAAAAAACCCACATCACATTGCTTACATACAAGATCAAAACTAAGCATACTATACGACAAGGTAAAAGACAGCACCAATAAAATGAAAACAAAGCAAAGCCACCAATGACTCCCAAACAAAACACCGTACACAAAACGTGACATAAGTTATTATCTTTATGCAAAAGCTGCAGATAAAATTATGTTCATTTCTTATGGTTATTTATAATAATTTAAATATAAAATATAAATATATAAACTTTATTTATTTTACAACAATTATGAAACAAGTTATTTCAACTTATATTAATCACTCTCGTTGGCCCGGATGTTATCGCGTGTGGGAGGAAACCGGAGTACCCGCAGGTGACCCCAACCCGATCGGGGAATCGAACCCCGGCCGCCTTGGTGAAAGACAAGTTCGCTATCCACTGCACCACCCGACCACTTGAATAATTTAACACGTGTAGCTTCAAATTCGATACATTATTGACCTAAGAAATCACTTTTAAATACAGGTATATTGTTTCGATGAATTATTGTTATTTTGTAACGACAGGAATATTTATCACGAATAGAAAACATACATTTTGTGATATGAATAATTTCTATTTTTGAATTGGGAACTAAGTAGACCCACGCACAAAACATTAAAACAATACCTGAGTTTGGCTGATGGCGGAAATAATTCATGACGTTCTGTAGTTGATAATCCGTTTTCAGTTCAGCAAGGTGAGAACATCTTTCTTTACAATAACCCTAGGTGTAAATATGAATACATGATAAAAAAGAATTTGAATACATGATGAAAATAATTTAACACAGAAACATACACAGCATGAGCAAGTTGGTTGTAACTAAAAATATTGTTGAATTCGTAGTCTGTCCACAACCATTTACAGAAATAAACTATTATAATAAGGTATAAAAAAACGTATGTATTGTTCAGGAAGCATGACTAAAATATAGGGTAGGTCGATATGGGTTCACTTTTGTTTTCTCTTTTTAGGAGGGGGGGGGGGAGGCTAATTTAAGAGATAACAAAAAACATATTAAACCAACGCTATCAATTTTATTATATTTTATATTTCTCATATATTCATTCAATCATTGTGCAGACCACTGCTCTATTTAAAAGTTGTGTGTGCCATTGGCATTGTCAATGAAATAAACAAGATACATCACTAATGTAAAGTGTCTAAAGCGCTAAAGTATGATAAATGTTAATGATATTCTTATATATGAATAGTATAAACAATATTTACCAGCGCATCGTCCCATTCCATTTCCGTAGGACCAAAGTTATAGCACATCCTGTTGTGGGCATGGAATCCAGGGGGACAGTCTCCGTTCCAGTTACAAACTTTTGTTATATTAAAAACAAAAAATCATATTTGTTCTCTACTTTTTAATGAATCGTTATAATATTTTCCCCTTTAGTGTCTTATTGCCCATACAAATGTTGATACATATACCACAGCGCCAACATATTAAAAACACTGTACAGAAAAAAAGGACTCCGACTGAACAGAATTGGCTGTAAAATATAACTTAAACAAACAACCTGTTTTGAGGGTGATTGTAGGTTTTAAAAAAATAGGTTTGAGTTTCGGCAGATAAGTGTATATACCACAGCGTCAACACAAAAGGACGAAATCGAGACACAAAACAATATATCAATTGTTAACATCAGAGGCAAAACAGGGAACACAAACATGACAGTTTCAACATACGAGGCAAATTAGAAGACAAAACAATATGTTACAGTGGATAACACAAAACAGAAAAGGAAGACAAAAATATACCACAGCGTCAAAATATAAAGACAAAAATGCAAATATCAATCAAATATCGGTGATCTAAAAACAAGATAATTACACATTACCAATTTAATATCGAAAACTATTCAAACAAAGCTGTTACTTGCACAATCAAACTATTCTTCTCCTTATCAAATCAACATTACCCTAACTAATAAATGACTATTTCATGAGCCGTTATCATTTTATCATTTTTGTAGCAGGAAAGAAAGAGGCTTCCTTGTACCTATCGAATCAATGACTCCCAGCTTGCCAGTCCACCGATCTTCCTATTGGTCTAAATGTAAATTCTCTCCAGCCTGAAGCAAGAGGGCGACCCCAAGTACAATGAAAATCTGCCAAATTTTAAAATTTTAAGGGAGTTATATCAAATCAAAACCATCTAATTTTCAAAATTACAGATAAATATTGTTTTTCATTACCTTGGGGATTTGGTGCACCGCTTGGTCCACTGGGCTTGTTGGTGATTGCTGGTCCCGGCGTAGTTGCTATGGGCGCTTGTGTTGTCTGAACCCTGTCATTACATAAGTCGGATCCGCAGCAGTCACCGTCCAAAGACAAGTGGAAGTGAGATCGGCGACCAATCAGAGCTGGACCAGACCCACTTACAGGGCTTCCGTATGTCAGGTTAGAGCACAGCTGTATACATACAAAAAATGTTTCCGAATGTCAGATTAGAAACTGTTGATATTCAATGATGTATATTCAAGCAAGATTGTCTATACAACAAAGTTGCACACGAACAGTGAATGTTGCCGAACAACATGTGTTCGTGTATCTATCAAGAAAAGCACAATATCCCTAAGAATAAAAATGTCTTCAGGCAAATATTGCTTACTATTATTATTTTTTAGTTCTTATTTACGTTAAAATAATTTGACTTTTAATACGAATCATCTGAAAGAGTCAAATCATCATCTGAAATAATCAAATGATGATGGATATTAAGTTAACCCAGAATACCAGTGACAAATATATATCACCATACAATAAAAATCTTTTTGTTTATAACCTATGAATTTGTTCACCTTGTCGTCGATGCAACCTGTCCGGAATCCATGTTCAAACGTCATAGTGTTATAGGTTTCTGTTATGTAGCATCTCTGTAAAATAAGAGATACTTTGACATCTTAAACATTTTTTCTACGGGTTTTTGCTTTGGTAGGGGTGGGGGGATGCTTTAGAAATTTGGTATTGTTCTCTACTTTAATTCTTAAAAACTATTATTTACTAGTATTCCGGAAATTCAACTGTAGTTGTGGTATTGGCCACAGTTGGACCCAAAACATTTCGTTTCGAATAAGGTAATACTATATATCTTACAAATACTGTTTACATATTTTGTGTTGTGGTTTGTTCCCCCGCAGAAAGAATGCACTTGAATTTGTTAAACCGTTACGGTACTGTGAGGATCTGAGTGGCCGACATGCCCCAAACAAATCACGGTAATAGGTAATACAATTTTCCGAATTAGTCCCTAATTTTATTATATATTGTGACATCATATTGGCATCACCGACGACATTTTTAATATTCGGAATCTTCACTAAAAAATAGACGAAAAAAATAGTTGCATCCTTCTATGATTGTTATAAAGCATTGTAGAACCAACAAAGGTAACGGTCACTGACTGTGACAAAAAAGCTTACTGAGCAATGACTATGGGTAATGGTCACTATACAAATTATTGACCGAACAGTTTACCTGACCAGAACTAAATGTAACGGTCACTCTATGGTGATAGATATAATTTACAAATCATGAACTGTTTCGGCGATTACTCTATATTGTTAAAATAGCTTACCTGACTGGAACTAATGGTTTCGGTCATTATATAGTAATTACAATAGCTTACCTGTGCGGAATTAAATGATACGGTTACTTCAAAGTGGTAAAACAACTTACTAAACCGGAACTACTATTATGGTTACTACATACATGTAGTGTTAAAAATAGCTTACCTGAACGGTGCTACATGTGGTAGTCACTATTTTCTGACAGAAATAGATTACCTGACTTGCAACAGTCACTATATACCGACAGAAACAGACTACCTGACCGGAACTACAGGTAACGATCGCTAATACGGAACGGATACAATCAAACTGGCTGAGAATGCAGGTAAAGGACGCTATATAATGACAGAAATAGCTAATCTAGGCAGAATTACAGGTTACGGATTCTATTCATTGACAGAACCGACTTACCTGACCGTGGCTATAGTAAATTGGGACTGGAAAGTCAGATAACATACCTGACCGGATCTACAGGTAACGGTTGACTGACAGTCCGAAGGATTCTGCACATTGTCGCAGTTGAAACAAGACACTGTTAATGTAGGACGAACAAAGATATACACCATTACATATTTACATAATTAAACACAAATCTTATTTATTACGAGATGTACAATCCGCTAAGAAAATATTTTGATACATAATAGTGTCCTATCAACTTATCATTATAGATAGTTATGCTATACCTTAAATAAATTTCGCAATCCCATTGGCCGGGTCAAAAACATGACCAGTTCTCAAAAAGTCTTGCAAACCAAATTTCCGGTGAATTTTGATCTCTAAATATATCCTTTAGGGGAATCAACCCTGTCTAGAAAATATATCATTTGAAACGCTTATTATACGTTTGCTTATCTTTTAATATAAAAATTATATTGTATCGGTCAGTATGGTGGTTCTTCTATGCTGTAATATGACAGAAAGCCTTGCAGCCAAGCAATCAAATTAGGATTCGTTCTTCTTTATTTATTTATGAATATAATATAACAGTTATGGACTTTCATGGCGGTAGATTTGGTACAATATGAACATGAAAAAGAGTTTTTTTTCAGGTTCATGTTAAGAAATATTTACGTCACAAAAGTTGTTTGATAGTATACTTTGTTCATGGCAAACCTAATCTTTTTATCGAGTAGCTGTCCCAGAGCTTCAAATAAGAATACTCACAACACTTGCCACACATGGAGGGGCACACCTTGGAGGCGATACAATCGTTTGAGCAAATATCAGGCATTGCAAACGCAAGCTGTGTGCACAATTCATTGTTAAAGTCGGCACATGGACTGCTTGCTGGTACAGTAGGAGACATGGTAACGGCAGATGGTTGGATGGAGTTTGGAGCCAGAGTGGCTGCAGGGGTCGTCAGAACAATTCCTACGGTAAAATATACACACTTTATTATAAGATGTTTAGTCACTGTATACCGGGACATTTTTGCCTCGGTTTAATTTCGCCTTTTTTTGTTTTCCACAATGAGGGTGAATTCATCACGACAACGAATGTAAATACACGGCATGTCATGAATAGCAATAACACGTGATTGGCGAAATAACCTCTGGGTGAATATGGATTTTACCAGTAAAAAGCGAATATTTGACTGGGTTTTACGGAAATGTAAAAACGTGACATAAAGTTGAACTGACCTATAATAACCTGATGAACGTTGCCGATGAAACAGACGACGCTTACCTTTCCGGAACACCAGGTCTTATTCTCCTTGGACTTGTCCAAAGAGCTTACCTATTCATTTGTTGATTATTATTGTCTTAATTTCAAAATACCGTTCCTTAATCTTGACCTTTTTTTACTAACAAGTCAAATGTGACGGAAAAACTATATTGTTATGTCAGAAATTGAAACTATCTTGTTCGCTGTAACGATCTTGACTAGAAGATGTTTACTTTTTGAGTACTAGTACTTGCACAAATTATAGTCACGGGTTCGACTCATAACATATTTAAATATATATATATACCACTGTTACAGTTACGATGTTTGCCGATATGTAGTTTGGATGTCTTACCCGCAAGTGGCTGGGCTGTGGACGGAGTGTTGGAGATGTTGTGATTACAGAGGTCAGCCCCGCAGCAGCCGCCATCCAGTTGAGATCGCTTACCGGTGGGGCCTCCAAAATTTCTCTGACATACCTGATTACGTCAAGATAATTAATGCGATTAACAAAAACAAAATGATTTTAAATACCATAGCTCGTTCATTCTGATGACGCCATGACAATACAATTCAGAAATCAGTATGACATCATAGAACAATTAATGACAAAATGTGATGACGTCATGAAGTATCATTAGCACAGTCTGATGATGCAGTTGAGACAGACCCACCACAAAACTATAAAAGGTTTGCATGTTTAATAAAATAGCACTTTCTATCCAAAATTTATTTCAAAACTTTTTATCTATTATCCAAATAATTGTACCAGTGTTATAAATATGGCTGTCACTGACCATCTCCTCTCGTAACTGTAATATTAAATCAATATAAATTATCATAACAAAATACTTCGCAAATATACAAAACATTTTATATTTAAATAAGATATTCTATTTTATATACTAACGTCTTTCAAGGCACATCCGAGCTGGAACACCTTCTCAAAATTGTCATTATACGACTCCGTAGCGATGCAGTTCTAGAAGATAATATCAAAACAAATACAGTATATCAATGTTTTTATTGGAGGAAACATTTCTAAAACTACAATCTGGTTGCCTAGAAACCAGATTCTGACGCTACGTTTGAAGATGTCGGTGCCATTCTGTAAGCTGCATTTGAACATATCGAAATCTCAACAAACTTCGGAATAAACTTGGCTGTATACCAACACATAATTCTGAGAGTAAAGAAGTATTGCTAAAACTAAAATATCCTACACGGCAACTGACAAATGAGAATTGTCGTTATGTGTTATGTTTTTATATCTTAAAGTATTCCAATGAAAATAGAGTTCGGTACCTAATGTTCAAGGAACAAATGTCTATCTTATTTTGAAAATCTTCAGATTTTTTTTTTGTGAACATTTGAAATAATTTGGATTATTATACGATCCCATTGACCAGTGGCAATTCTCACGTGCTCTCCGGACGGGCAGGTGATTATGTTCTGGCAGTCATCCGGTGACATCACATTATGACAGGAATAACACTGCAGCGCTGTCAATAAAGAGGACTATAGAAGTCTGATAGAAAAGATCGTCAAGAAGTGAAGGAAAATAATTATATACCAAAGAGGCTAGGCTCTGAAATCTGCCTTATATGCAATAAATCTGCAATATTGCAAAGAAATTAAAAGAAAAGTAAACAAAGAAGAACTCAATCAAAGAGGAGAATCATACATGTAAACCTGTATTTCACCCCACATACTCTTGTTTATTATATTACAAAGATTTTCCCCATACCAAAGTCAACCAAGCAATATTTGAAATGATTGTACAAAAAACATACGATGTTTTAAGATCTGATATTAGAAAAGCACACCTTTTTTGTCATCCAATACACCCCTCAATCCCCATCAGAAACACATTTTCAAGAAATTCCTGTATATATTTGTTCAAAAGTAAATTAAATCATTTCAGACTTACGACATTTTCCGCATGTTTTCTGACAGGTCCTTGCAAGACAAGGGTCCGTACAGACATCTTTCAATCCAAATGACTCAGATGCCAGCAGACGACAAATGTTTGGGTCGACCGCGTCTGCACATGTCGTCTGACCGTTGGCCAGGCCGAGCACTAACACCAACACTAAGCAACAGATTTTGAAACAATAAAATCCTGACTTTACCGTAGTTAAGAATAAAATTCGATATTGCGATCTGAATATCCCCGTAAAAAATTATCAGAATAAATATTAGCATGATTTTAAAAAATGTACACTACTACCTACAGGGACAGAATGGAAAGGTAAAATCGATACGAAAAAGTAAGAAACATAAAAGCAAAAAGCAAAGCATCAAAAGAGAGAGACAATAATAATAAAGTTAATCTACCATGAGGCAATGCAAGATTGTTCGGAAGGAGAGGGTACGAGCAATGATGTTCCCCTTTCTCAGCCTGTTCTAATTTTCAAAGTTAAGCATTATGATTCAGTTGTTAAAGGCACATTCTATGCATTACATTGTACAAAGTTTAGTATTTATATATATTCAGATAGCGAAGGGCCATTTATTCTGTCAAATAATGATTGCCGACACCAACTACTAATTATAATATTCCTCGAAAAGTTTATAAATCAATATGATATAAACATGAGTAATATATTTTTACCTGTTACTTGGACCAACATTTTGATCGACCTCTGCTGCCAAGTGTACACAAATGTAAGCCGAGTAAATATAGTGATACTTAAGACATTCTTATCTGAAGACGATGTTGGCCTTATCTTAGACTTGATCTGACACATATTTAGACCTATATTGGAGCTTACAAGTAGATCAAGTTCAATATAACTTTATTTGGTGTTCACGCGTGCCATTTGTCATATTATTCACGTATTTATTATGTAGTAGTATATAGTTCACGTGTTGTCTACGAGTGTCAAAGAGAATTTAATCACATTTATATAACGATTACATCACTATGCATATTAAGTAGAACGTGTCAATATCTAATTAAATGCATTTTTTATCTTTATGTCCCTTTATGTCGCAATTGTATTGAAATTTAAGCTGAATAGTATTTCCTGATACTAATTATTATCTAATAGAACATTTGTTTTATTTGTCATGAAGTCAGGTAGTGCTTTGTTGTTTAATACAGTCAAGTGCTTTTACAAAGACCACATTTGTTTACTTTGTTCGGCTTTCTGTATCCTTCCAGTGACTATTTTGGGAAGTCCTCAATGTGGTGTCTTATTGCAGATGGTCCCTTTTAGTTTACACGAAAACCACAACAATCAGGAGCTTAAAAATGATCTGTTAAAACAGGTTGTCCCTTAATAGAGGTGGTTTCTTCAACAGGTTCGACAGTAGTACAACAGGAGAAGGCATTTAATCCGGGTTGTTGTTTCAGATTACCAAGTCATATTTAAAGGAAACAGCTTGACGGTAAGTATTCTTGCAAAGAATTGTCATAATCCTTGTTAGAACACCATCGTTCTTCTTCGCTTCACGCCATGGGTTGTGATTCTTAGCCTTGGGCAACTAGGCTTGAAATAGCAAAAAAAAAATTTTTATTGTGTATAACACTTGCGTGTATGTTTGTTTGCTCAAAGTAACTGAAACAACGCGTTGTTACATGATTAAATTAGTTGCATGTAGATATATTGCATGTTTGAATGTGTATGACTGTTTATAGTTTTGAAAATAAAATAACTACATTATATAGTACATATTTTATTGATGTATTAAAGGTTACAGAACATAAATACGATTAAAAAATATATACTTTAATGAGGCAAACAGGTTGTTATTCTTTATCGTAAAATTATACATAACAACGGGTTGTTATATCATGAAGCAACAAATCTTCAGAAAAAAAACCCTTTTATTTATTTAGAGAGAGATTTTTGACAAATCGGAGGAAGTTTGGATAAGCAGTTGGTCGACTTGAAATATACGTCGATCCCGTGGTAGTAGCGTCGGACACCGACTGTACCACACATATCAGTTGTGTTGATGGGTGGAGAGAGAAGAGAGTTGGGTACAGCCTCGCCGGTACTACTCCACTTCCAGCTGTCAGTGTGGAGATTGTACTGAGCGTCCATGAAGTATAACTCTGCGACTGCAAGAAGACGTTATCATGTTACATGTAGCACCAACGGAAGAACAGAAGAGATGGCATACGTAGCAATGGAGAAAAATGATTCGGGAAAGGCTTGCAATTATTGTTTAGATATTTATTCTCATTTCAAAAATAACCAACTCAAATTAAGTGGAGACGATTGTAACGTTTCCTGATATATATCGAAATAAATAAAGAAAAATTGAAAAACAAAATTGGTTAAAAAAATATTATTTTTTAATTTACTTACGTCCACCACTAACATACAGCTGCTGCAACACCTGGAGTGCGAAATCACTTGTGGGGAATTTTACAAGGGCGGCACATTTTTCATGGCAGTAACCCTACAATACATGATTTTTTTCTGTGTTGATAAAGCCTCAAAACAAAAATATACCTAGCCGTTTATGTTATGTTTCGGGAATACTACTGTCGTCTGTAACACATAATGTATATTACCTTAGCACTCTCCCAATCCATACTCTGTCTACTGGTGTGGTAACAGTCTGTTCCGTGTCGCGTGAAGTCATCAGAACACGTCGTACGGCTGGCAGGACATGCTGGAATATAATAAAACGAAATCAAAGTAAAGCAAATTAAAAACGTGTTAAAATGCTTAAAACTTCTATTTCAGACGTTGATATTGAGGTATCAGTTCTTAAAAAGAAAGTGAGAAATGTTTTTAATTTCATTTTTTATCAATAAGAAAATGAGTAAATGATTAATTCCTTATTATTTTTAAATGGAGTTTGGAATATGGAGGTATATACTGCTATGAACAACGACGACATTCTCTATTTAATTATAATCTTAATAGAGAGTCAAACTGCATACGTATGAAATCGCGTTAAACTAGTCACTTTTTCTTTTAAACTTAATTTTGCAATTACATATCGAACAGGTCACTTTGGTTTCTAAAAGAAACTTTTCAACACCGGCAGATATTGTCATTGAAATATTTTCAGAGATTTGCATTTTTTAAGGTAAGTTTCCAACATACTTACACACTTGCTCTGGTAATACTCAAATATTTCAATTTCAAAGTTATACCGAAAATTACAAACACAAAATGATTCAAATTATATAGGTCAATAGAAGCAGGATTTGAAACAAGTTTAAGAAATGCTCTTTAAACCAGAAAAAAATCATAAAACCAAACAAATCAAGAGAGAAAAACGTGGTATATTTGCAGAATTCCATCAGAGGATAAGTGTAGATCTGGACTATTGAAATTTACTGAATCGATCTTGGGAAACATCGATTATCCAGAACACTTGTAATTAGTATTAGGAAAGAATACACTACACCTTGCTGTTGTTGATGTCCCAGAGTCGGATGACGTCGTCATCGTCGACGTAGATGAGGCCGCCGACGCAGACACTGTCGCCACGTCGCCCCTTAGTTCCCTGTTGTTACAAAGGTCGGTGGAACAACAACCTCCGTGTAGGGACAACTCCAACGACTGCCGCCTTCGACCGAAAGCTATGGGCGCTTCTTTGTGGAATCTGTCGCAGATCTCAAAGAAATGACGTCACAAACGCATAATTTCAGTAAAAATATTTCTTTTTATCTGATAATCGCAATGCTTATATAGCTATAAAGTAAATACACATTTGACTGAATATGACATATGTTTTTACAAATAACATCTATTTATAAATACCACATATTTTTAAAAGTGAACTATCTTCATTCTGTTCCCATTCATCAAGAAGTATTTTTATAATAGTTTTAGAGCATTATTTTGACGCAAATTCTAACAGCTGACTTTTCTGATGCGGCACATTGGGGCTAGGTGAGTGGTTTCAATGGTTAAGTGTCGAGTCATCGGTCATTTGACTCTTTGCTCGACAAAGGAAGCAGGCGTTTACGAAGCTCGCAAAATAAGTTTTCAATTACTGTTTTCAAATCAACGTAGCATTATCTATTATTCATACCAAATTGATGAATCTCATTCCGAAAGTTTTCTTTTAATTTTCTAGTTCTTGTTTGATTGATCAGGAGTACCCTGCAGGTAGGGCGTAAGAATTGTACCTGCTGCCCCAAATTGCATGATCGTAAGAGGCGACTAAATTTGGGACCTTATCTCTTCTCTCTTTCTAAATAAGTTTCTTCTTCCTAATGTCTCCCTTGACAATGCCTCACTTTTGGCCATTTGTTGAGCGTTCGCCCCTATGAGGAAGGCTTTGGGTTCTGTCCCCTGGCCGAGACATACCAAAGTCTTTAAAAATGGTATTTCATTTCAGTAATAATTACCATAACTTTAGTATGCATATACAATACCTACACCCATCTTTGTAGCCCAAAAACAAAAGATTCAAATATCCCTACCTCCCTACCGTGACGTAACCTCTATCTCGATGACAGAGCCACGGAGTGATCTCCCTTCCTCTTCCTTTTATGGCGCCTGCTGCATGCTGACGCACGGAGCTTGCTCCAATTCAAAACATTGTTTTGTCGGTTTGGTTTGAGTGTCAACTCATATTTTTGCGCAGTTTGTGTGCCTTATACCCATCTGCCTTTATTGATATAACTAATTGTTGTTGAAAATTATTTTTGTGCCTTTTACGGCCGGTTATTTTACTCCACGTGTGCCGGTGGTGTGCCACGGTCCGCCATTATCGTGGGTTAATTTCCGACCTCTGTTTATTTCGGTGACGGTTGTTTGTTTCGGCAAACGTTATTTATTTTAACCGTTTTCTGATTTATATTACGGGTGAAATTCTTTCTACGTTGCGTACTTTGTACTATCGTATTTTAACCTTATTTTCCCGTTTTATCTGCTTGTAAATTTTTTGTTTACGTTCGCTTTGGAGGGTATGTCTCGGTCGGGACAGCGACGAGGTAGTGCTCATGGGTGTTCCCATTTCTTTGTGGAACGGGACCCTCATGATGCCTGTCCCAGGTGTCGTCCTTGCAGTGAGGTTTCGCCTTGTGAACTTTGTTCACAGTCAAAATCTCAGGGCAAGGACTTCATTGTTCCAAAGCTACCCTCAACTTACCGTAAGACAGATTCGTCTGTTTCTTCCGGTAAGCGAGGGAAGCAGAGAGGTAGGGGTCGTGCCACCAGCTCTCTGGGGTCTGGTGGTACTGTCTCTGTTCCTGTCTCGGGGGGTCTTGCTTCGGCAAGTCCCTCTCGTGAGCAGGGGGTGGCCCTTCCTGTCCAGGAACTCCCTGGAGTAGGGGAGGGGCAGCCTGACCCTGGCTTGGCACAGCCAAGGGTCGAATTGGCCGGGAACGCCCGTAAGCTTTCGCGCTTGCCTTCGGGTAGGGACTACCGGCCGCCGGTCACTGACTCTGTCAGTGATCCCGGCATTCCAGGTGGTGCTGTCGTTGGGGACAGTCTTGGTGCCGGGCCTGTTCTTTCGGGTTCAGGTCCTGGTGTGACAACAGACTTTCTTTCNTACACTACACGCATGCATCTTGCACACAGGGGAGGCCGTCCTTAAATGTCCTTAGCTGTTAATAGGACGTTAAACAAAATCAAACAAACAAACAAACAAATTGATCAGGAGCACAAACAGATTGTGATGATTTAGAAATAACTTGCAAATCGAAACACATACATATTTATCCATACATCCAAGGCGGTATCCATGTTCAAGCATCGAACTGAGCGTCTTTATAGAGTAACAGAGCTAGAATGACAAAACAGCAAAACAAATTTAGCAAACGAAATGTATAAAGTATCAGGTT
Source organism: Mizuhopecten yessoensis (assembly GCF_002113885.1). Classification (NCBI taxonomy): domain Eukaryota; kingdom Metazoa; phylum Mollusca; class Bivalvia; order Pectinida; family Pectinidae; genus Mizuhopecten; species Mizuhopecten yessoensis. The sequence continues at coordinate 420,107 of NW_018405334.1, read as the reverse complement.
TACCTGTCCGCCTACAGGTTTTGCAACGTAAGCTTTAGAATAGAGAACATTTGGTCAAATTATTAGCTGTAATGGCCGACAAAATAAGGCCGATTTATATTTCATTTCATCTTTTCTTCCCTGGGTGTCTTGTCAACAACTGCTTCCAAGTTCTGATATGAAATACTTAAGTCAAGGTTTCCTATAGGAGTGAATGCAATACACACTGAAGAATTGTTCTGTTCGTCATCTGATTTCCCGCAATATCACAAGGATTCTATTTATTGAATATTCGTTTTATGTCTTAGATTGCTGCTGACGTTTGACACTACATTTGGTCAGGAAACGATTATTCTTCCAAAGCACATGGTTTAAAGGGATAAGTCATGTATTTGGTTTTTTATTCATTTTTAATAAAATGTATTTATATATTTTACTTGTTTGGTTTTTATGTTGTCTATTCGATTCCTAGTTATTATTAGTTTATCATTGTTGTGAACGTGATGTAGATTTACACTACAAAAGACATGCAACTGATGTGTAGATGTATATACAATAAATTTGTAATCCGTCTAAACAGTATTTGTGCAGCGATAATGCTCAGATGAGATTCGCGAGTTACTTCTCTTTGACAAGGAACCAGATATAAACCTCATGCCGTGGTGTGCTGTAGCCAGAGACGAAATGCCAACGGACACAAAAACTTACCATCGCCTCTCTTTGTCATCAATGTTCACAAATGCCTTTAAAAATTGCTACTTCTCCCTTTATGATAATGAGACACTCTTAACCTGATGTATTTTATGCTTTCCAGAAAGTACAGTCTATCTGATTTACCCCGGACTATTTAACATCAGTTAAATGACATGTAAATAAAAACATTTCATATATTCCAAAATATTGAAATTAAAATCTAAATCTTTTTGCTTTGGAATTCAAAATAATTATGTGAAGAAAATAAATACATTGTTTTAAATTTTCAGATATTTCTCAAAAATTGCCTTTGCAATAATGAGTTCGGCTCTTATAACAGGATGATCCCAGATACTTTCAAAAGTCGTTTGTAGTCAGGTCAAACTAAATATAGAAATTACCTGGCCTTGTTCACAGATCATGGTCTGGTTACATCCTGATGGTCGATTAGCACGTGCACACGTATGGCACGACACTGAAATACAGATATTTTTTAAAACAGTTTATACGACACCATATATGTGACTTACATTATATCGATATTTAAGTATTCACAGTATATTTACTTCAGTTTTAGCAATAAAAAAAACATATGAGCAGGAAGGGTTCTGTATACAAGGAAACGTTAACAGAAAGGAAATATTCTCCCATTGTTTACTCGGCTTTTCATTATTAATATCCATTTCGATTAATGCCAATTTACGGCCTTCATCGTTAAAGTCCATATTTGCTGTGTGCTAATTTAGCCCTTCACCGTTTTTTTCCATGTTTGCTGTGATTTCGCCCTTCACAGTTGCAAAGTAGCCTGTGTGTTCTACTCTTTGACACCAAGATGAATTCGCCCTCAATATCGAGAGCGAAAAGGGCTAAAGTAAAACTGCGGCGAAAATGTCCGGTTTACAATAGAAACAGATTTGTATTTTGCTTGAAGTACTATATAGAAGTATTACCACCATCACATTAATTTTCCATCTTTAATATAAAATTAAAATTGAAGATTAATGATACAGTTTGTATCATGATAATGAATGAAAACAGATTTAGAATGTTACCCTAAAAGTGATATTTTAGCCAAAGACGCCAAAGATATTATCCCAATCAAAATTTCGCAACCGGATCGGGGCATTTTTTTGCCAAAATTCATTGACATATTTATGTCATACTTACGACATCTCAGACATGTCCGAGGACACACGAGAGCTGCTACACAAGGCACTTCACAAATACTCGGGACAGTTTGGAGCAGGGTATTACATATGTCTGGCCACATGTCGGCACACTCCGACTCCGACCTGGCGTACAGACTGTCAGACAGTCTGTTTGGGACTTCGGTAGACGCAGGTACGCTTGTATTATCTATGAACAATGATTGTGGTGGGAATACAGAAACAGAAGCAAAAAGAGCGCCATAATAAATGTTATGTTATTAAATTGAATTATATAATAATACGGGTCCCCGTAACAACGCCCAAAACTGTAACTAAGTATTGGGGACTGTTTACCGACATAACTTTAGCTTTGAGTAATCTTTTTTGAAAAGAAAACCATTCCTTGCGATACTTTAAAAAGAGGTTATAAAGATAAAATGAAAAATGTAAGCAACGACAATGTTCTGAGTGTAAAATATTATTGGGGCTAGACCGGGATTCGAACCCCGAACTTCAGATTGTTATACTGCACTTACCGATTGAGCTACAAAGACAACGGCAGTTTCCTTGCCCAACTGACCTTACGGAAGTTAAGGGGAGGTTACTGTATATAGGAATAACTGCAGTGCAGTGGGACAGGCATCCTTAAGGAAGTTAAGGGGAGGTCACTGTATATTGGAAAAACCACAGTGCAGTAGGGCAGGGATCCTTAAGGAAGGTAAGGGGGGGGGGATAATGTATATAGGGAAAACTGCAGTGCAGTGGGACAGGGATCCTTAAAGAAGTTAAGGGGAGGTCACTGTATATAGAAAAAAACAGTGCAGTGGGACAGGGATCCTTAAGGAAGTTAAGGGGATGTCACTGTATATAGGAAAAACCACAGTGCAGTGGGACAGGGATCCTTAAGGAAGTTAAGGAGGGTGGGGGGGGGGTTAATGTATATAGGAAAAACCACAGTGCAGTGGACAGGGATCCTTAAGGAAGTTAAGGGGGGGGGGTAATGTATATAGGGAAAAGTGCAGTGCAGTGGGACAGGGATCCTTAAGTAAATAAGATTGTAACGCTTCCTTTCAGACATACACAATTAAAAAATAATAATTAAATAATATATTTATGAACCTTCAAAGGATTCGTTTTTGCAGGCATCATGTTTGGGAACGAAGGATTATGCTACATTTGGAGAGAAATGAACGCGCTCTATAGTCAACAATATAGTTTAGACCCAGATCTAACAAGATATAAAAACTCTTGCAAAAAATATCTCATATTATGCCCTTGCCTCTCATGTATGATATGTTTACTATCATAGATATAAATGATTGCGGCCATATCAAAACCTAAATCTACCAATCTCTTTGGTTCCAGCCCATATAGGTTTTCCATCTTCATGCCTTAACATCTACATTTCCGAATAACATCCGGTAATTTCTATTTAATAAATTTAATTTAATTTAGAGTATGATTATATTCATGTTTCGTCTAGCTGAGGACTTTGTCTATGTCGGCCCATTGTCTTTTGATTGTGCACTGTCTTGATCATTTAGATGTAGTTGCATACTACCAACCTGCTTATCATAGCGGGTTTACATATATGCAAGTGTTTTTATGCTAATTAAAGGTCACATTGTTTGTAAAGCACCATTTGTAGTCATTGTTTTTTTCTGAAAAACTGGGAATAATGATTTGGAAGGGTCTGTTGGTTTTATATTTGCAACCAAAATTTTGTATGCAGATCAAGATTTTAGTATGCACAACCTATTGGCAAGTTTTCACTAAATATACCTTCACCAAATCTCAACAATAAACCATAGCTGTAGCATTGGCCTGAATGTGGGGGGCTGTACTTATTTTTTTCTTGTTTCAGTAGGTCAAATTGCTTGTTTAATATATTCAAGAGTTACCCTGTTAAATCTAATTATGGAGTCATCTGCATACATATCAATTATTTTGCGTTTTTGATATAACATACGGTAAATGATATACAAAATAGATAAAAGGGGACGTAGATTGGACCACTGTGGAGCACCTGTTACAATATGAAGTCAATGTGGCACTGTGTATAATTTAACCCGAAGCAAGCTGTGTTTTCACATAATCATTAATTTCAATATATTTCAAAAAACTTTATCATCTACAAGGACAAATGCAGATTAAGATATAAATGTTATTGTCAATAACTTTTCTCCATTTAAGATGTATGGCAGAAGTGATTTGCTGTTTAGCCAGATTGTGAAGAGTTTCACTTTACATAAGTACCAGAATTATTTGATCTATGCATGTCAAACATATTGTTTTAATGTTTTATAGTTAAAGTTAAACGAGAGAACAACAGAACAGGTTGGCATGTGCAGCATTGTTCTCGATAGTCTCCTCTCTCTACCCCTTTGTATTGTTACAGTTCATTTACATTTAAGTTTTTGTAACAAGATATGTGCCACTATGGTCAAAAAATCAATAGGAGACAAACCACTTTACTCAATCAACAATAAAACGAAACAAAAATAGTGTAGAAATTCACATTAATATAGGCAGTAGGTAAAGAAATATGATACATTTTCTTGAGACCATATGTATCAAATAACTTTGTTACCCAAGTAAATATGAACTTCAATAGTTCTTTAGAATCTTGTTTAAGTCACACATGTTTATTGAAATTGATATGAAAAATTATGGTTTGTTAATCAGCATTTGTCCTTGTAGATCATATCGTTGTAATGCATAAGTCAACGTCAACTCAAAGCTTGGTGCAGTATGAAAGAAATGTTTAACTTAAAACAGGAATTGTGTTAACACACTTATATATTGTGACAGGTGGTCCACAGGGATCCATACTAGGTCTCATTTTATCGTTTTTGTTTTTCAATGACATTATATTATTTGCTGATCACGGAAGAGTTGAAAAAAATGCAGATTATTGTACAACCCACCGTAACAAAATTTCTGAATACCTAAATTACATAAAAATTGTATTCAACGAAAAATTGACATTGAACCATGTCCACAACAACATGTCCATATACGTTGGTTATCCCCTATCACTAAAGCACATCGGTAATTACGTCTCATTGGGTCTCATAGACAATGCCCATAACCTGACAGATCTTGAAAACTGATTATACTCGTTTAATTACACAAAATATCTTATATTTGTACAAATAATAACCTTGGCCAGTTTTCATGAAACCGTTCTCGTGCTCAAGCATGGATTCTGTGCGCATGGATTCTGTGCTCGAAATAACTTTTTTGTACTCATTGAAATAATGTCAAACGATCGAAATGTCAATTGTTAACGTTCAAAACTGTATTCCTTTTCAGGTCTCTTCAATTTTTTCCCAAAACATTGGCAAAATAAGAGTTTTTAATCATTTATAAACGGAATCAGAAATTTGGCTCGAGCACAATATCCATGCTTGAGCATGAGAACAGTTTCATGAATACGAGCCCTGGTGATGTTTGGCAAATGTATAATTGCATTCCTTGTCACAGAATCTGTATGATTAGGCACCGGGAGAGAGAACCTACGTGAATTGGAACCAAAGAGATAAGCACTTGTTAGTGTGGTAGACATCTGGAAAATCCAAGATGGACAACATATAATGCGTGGATAAAATGGATGTTTTTGAAAGTTAAAAGCTTAGTGAGTAGTAACATGTAGACAAAATTTGATGTTTTTGTCCGGAATATCTCAACATCTTGCTAACTGCAAATCTGCTAACGTACTTTGTAGATATCAGTCGAATTTCGTTAGTGCCATCTATGTAAAGAAGTGTACCTGTGTTACCGGCACTTATCAGACTCCTGGGGGTCTGGTTGTTACAAAGGTTGGTACCGCAGCACGCGCCGTTGACTTGGTCGACAGGCGTTTGTGTTTCTGTTGTTTTTGTAGTGTCGTTGTAATCAAAGTGGTCTACACATATCTAGGTTTGAATTAAAACAGGAAAACAAATATGTTAATGACAATATGACCACGATAAACACTGAATAGATATTAATACTGTCATGTAATATTTCACACTAAAAGAAATGTATATCACAATGCTTATAAAACGAAAGACAAAAAATAATACGCCTTAGCGATATAAAGAACATTCACTGCTCAAATCTACATTAACAGGGTCAGAAGAATATAATTGAAATTCCGATTTGTGAAGAATAGCAATCACATGCTGATGAATTTTTAATGAATGTTCTATTTTTTGTTTTACTGATGCATAAATTATTCATCTTAGTAGTTAAAACATCAGGGCATGTAATTACTTTATAGTGTTGTTTAAAGTCATTTAATTTCTGTTTATTTCTCAAAATTAGGAAATTGTGTAAATATCAGTACCTGTTTCGGCGCACATCCCATTCTATAGAGTACGTGTGAAGAACTGTCTGAGTACTCACTGACAATACAAGTCTGTAACAAAACAACCAGTATAGATAGATTCAAGTAAATAATATCCAAACAACATTATTAGAAGTTTAATCAGAAATGAACGAATTGGTTTCAAAAATTGGTAAAAGGTGGTTTCTATTTTTAATCAATTATTTCAGTTCTATTGTTCAATAAGAGAACCCCATGGAATCAAATCTGCCGTAAAAGTAAATAGACGAAAAGCATGTACTTATTATATATACCGCTTTGTAAATACATATTCATACAATGTCTGTGTCAGAAAAACAAATGATATTCCTCCCAAAATCAAACAATAGCCAACACGAGGAAGTAGGAAGCAACTTCACCATAAAACCTAAAAGCTAATAGGAATATCTGTTGAAAAGTGTTATCCAACCATATCTTCTTGTTTTCTTTGTGGTAGTAGATTTATGAATATCATCACAACTAAACATTAAAACTTGATAATAACGTCTTCCGTAGAAATTAAAACATATACTTATGCCGATTCATGATAATTATCACATATGAAATGAATCTATACTTCCGGTCACAAGACAGCACAATGTTTATCCAATCGTAAACCAGTTGTAATGCACACAACAAAATTTGTTCAAGCATGTTTAGGATAATTAATTTGCATGATTCATACTTCGTCCAGTTTGGCGCATGTCGTTGTTGTGTTGCAATCCAGTGGGTTGTTGACCTCACGGCACTTGAAACATTCCGTGTGAGCAGCTATGATATAAATAATTGGTATCGTGATTGATGGGATGCAGCTGTCTGCTTCCTCAAGGCATGTTTGTTATGACACCTCTTATGATGCTGGATTTTTCTAGAAGTACTCACAGAAAAACAGTTCTTTAATTCTGTGGTTGTTTTCAAGTAAAGTTTAAGAAACATAAATAACTGCTTCAACATAATAGAACAAATCTTATGTGAAACTCAAAACAAACAACAGCTGAGGAGATATCAAACGAAAATGTCGTCGTGTTTTAGTTAAATACATTATATACCCTCAGAAAGCGAAACTTTACATCGTACCAAAACTATGAGGTTACCTACATGCGTACATTTTAAGAAAGTAATTTACACCCAACATGATTTTTGTGGCGGCAAGATCGGGGTTATTTAGAAACTGTCCCTTTATACTGACTTCTTTTTCCAGCATGTATGTATTGTTATGAAAATTGACGTAAACTTTTAAGTTCCTATAGATATTGAAATGCATCTGTTCTATTAGCTATTTAGTTAATAACTTTTACAACGATATATGGGTGACCTAAGAGTTATGTTTGCTCTAGCAAACCGTCGTTCAGAGTTTTTTCTCCATGAGACACTTTTCTAACAAGGCACAGAGTATGAAAAGGTTATAATCGATAATTCACAAAAGACATGTTCGTTGTAAAATACGTTAATGTCACTACTTTGGTTCACACTTTGAGAACGTGGTATTACTTAGATATGACCTACATTTCTATGGCAGGATCGACACTCTAGATAACATAGTCTTATTACTTTTTTTCAATCGTTACTATGTACGTGTTTCCTTTGTTCACATTTATCTCTATTTAGAGTTCGAACTGCTGTTTTGTTTACACTATGGCATTATCTTGGAATTCTCTTCGTGTTTTTCAAGGATAGATATACAAATCGTCATATTTTGTAAAAGGGAAAGTTCCTGAGATCCAAATTAAATAAAACTGTCCACGACACGTAATACATGAACGTCCCTTCTTGAAACTTTAAAGAAGATGACAAAGCAAGGATTAAATTAGACAAAATAACTCCACTTGGTACACCATGATCACTTTGACTAATTCCTACGCGAACCACGCAGAGATTGTTTACTTACGACAAGTCCCACAGAATCGTTTACAAAGTGACCGTAAACAAGACTTGGAACACAGAGAAGAGTCTTTGGCAGCCATCATATGACAGACAGCTGTGTTAACATCTTCACAAGCTTCTAATGAACTCGAAATGGTGATAATCTTCAAAACTGACAAAAAGAATAGTACATATTCAATAGATCAAGAATAATTGTCATTCGGCTACAAGATTAATATCTTACGCTTTATAGCATGCAATTCTAAAATATATCTGTATGTTCTATTTTTAAATTCCAATTTTTAATCTCCACAATGGTACAATATATGTCACTGTTAAACACATTTCCGGATAGTTTCCTCAACATGGTCACGATTTGGCACTTTCAAAACAGGATATGGCTGCGTAAAGATCTATTAGCTTGATGTCACGATAACATAAACTTTTAAATTCATAAAATCGTATAATTTTCATTTAAAGTGTTTAATAATTTAAAGTTCATTATTTGTGGAGAATCATTTTATATCCAAGAACATGATTATTTTGGTTTCAGTTATAATAATTATAAAAAACAAGCGTTTGAATAATCAAAATAAAGCTGAATAAAATTCCAAACGATTCGCAACTTTCTACAGGCAAAATATAAGTGTTCTTCTAACTTACCACACAGGAAGATGATGACGTTATGAAGCATGTTGTTAAACCCAAAATATGTAAATCTGCCAATAATAATGTCAATTGTACAAGCACGTTATTGGAGCGTAAAGATTGTGAGTACTTTGTATATGTGCCTTATCATTCGTGTTATCTGAAATATGTCATTGTTGTGAATGTAAACAACACTCCACTGAGGGTTTATTGAGATTGTCCTATAATAAGGTCGCTGTTACAATATTAACTTTTAAGCTCTTACTATTGTTGATTTGTGTGTTTTCGTTTGAGCTGACGAGATAAAGAGATAATAAGCATATTGCCATAAAAGTCACCGGAATTCATTACAAAAACTATAAAAAAACATCTTATTTCTAAAACTTTTTCATATTGTTGAAATTGGGAGTTATTAAACTGTTTTGAAATAATTGAAGCGATGAAAAATTATACGATGCCAACTCGGATTTTTTTACACAAGTTCAAATATAGAAAAATATTGATGTCAAGTTTGGGTTAATTTTTTCAATTGACTCGTGAGTAAGACAAATACATAAAATAACAATACAAAAGGTTTCAGATTTCAGCTCATATGGCAAAAATATCGTTATCTCCTAACATATTAATTATTTGTGTACTTAATCTGATTTAATCATTTTCATAGTAAAATGATCCGGTACATATGTTACCTGGATATATATATAAAACCTTGTGAAATTGATGAATTAGTTATGACTCCTTTCGTAACATTAATTGTTGTTATAGAAAAGCTAGACATGTTATTCATATAATTTATAACATGTGGAGCGCATTTATAACATCACAGAATGTAATGATATGGCACATCATATGAATTTCATTTGGATCCCATAGCCTTCCTTTGAACTATTTATAATCTGATAAATATCATATATTTAATCTGATAATTATCCTGACCGTGGTATACAGATAAACTTTAGATAATATGTCGTTTCGCAGTATTCAGTTGTGAAGCAAAAGATATTGACATTTATTATTGCCGGTAAACTATTTTTAAATAGAAACCAGCCTTAATGTCTTATTTTTGATTACGTTAAAGTCGCTATGACCTTTTTGATAACTATAGTATAGTACAAGTGCAACATATCCAAATAATATATCTAAATTTCGATGTTTAATTGGAGTCGTTCAAAATGACTCACCAGAGGATTGAAGTTTGGATGACTATACAATTTTAAGGGGCTTGTTTAACCTTTAAAATTCATGTCGCAAAAAAAGAAACTTAACTTGGTACTCAATATCTTCCGTGCTATTGGTGTTTGTGCAAGGTCCGTTTATGTTTATTAAATTCAAAGCTGTAAAATAAACATGTTAGGTTGAAAGTGAGCTGGGTATGGATATTTTGAAATGTCCTCCTTTCTTTCTTCCTTCCAATCATAATCTTCTTCCTGGTTTTCCTCTTCCTCCATATGACAAGAAGTCATGTTAGGTTCTGATCCTTCACAGGTCGATAATAAGAGTCTATTTTAAATCATCACCATCTCATTATATTCTTATAAAGATAAAATTAAATCTTTCTTTTTTTTAGTTCAAATTACGGTGTTGTTTGTACTTCAGTATCTTTGTCTTTTTATCCCCAGGTGTTGAATATCATAGAATGTTTTGATTAAATACATGATCGTCTATTCTTCAGTAATTGTTGACTTATTCCCTTGATTTTACGAGAGTCATCCTGACAGACACCTGTACAACCAGTAACAGAAACACCAGCCAGACACAATGTTTTATTTCAAGTGTACAGTATGAGACCAGTAAGTATTTTTCTTTTTTGTTTTGTATTTCTCTGTTTTCTTGTTGTTGATATTCACTCTTAATTTTGGTTTTGAGTGTTGACAGTAAAATTTCGATTAAAAACATCTTACTCTGTTTGAAACAAATCTGTGAAAAAATCTTCTTTCTCTGATGTTCGAACGGGTTATGCCGAACGTTTTTATTTTTTTGTTTTGTTCTATTATGATATAAATGTTTGGTTTCGTGACAGTTATTGTCCATCAAGACATTTACATTGTAATTAGAAAGGAAACAATCATTACAACAACAATGTTATAACTCTGTTCATTGTCGCTCTTTAATGACACTTTACGAAATTTCAGAAAGAGGACCAATGAAAAATATATAAATATATTTAAAAATATTGACAGAGTTACTCGAGTTACTTCCCCTCGACCATCACATTGTGAGTCTTCTACACAGTTCACTTTGCTTTGTTACTTGTGAAAATATGTATATCAGTACAAAAGGAAATGATTTGTAACTCAGCACGGGATTTCCATGGCAATCATACACAGTTCCTCGAGAGAATAGGTTCAGCCAACACTATGCCTCTCAAAAACTGATTTGCATTCTGTTTTAGTTTCCTTTATGCTCAGATAAACAGTGTTGGAATTATCTAAATTTATCAATTACATGGGTAATAGGGGAAAATGTAAATATTTAAACTATTCTATAATATAAAATGAGGCATTTCAATTTAAGATAAGATTTCAAAGGAGGATTTTTATTAGATAGTTGACCTAAAGAAGGATATATAAACTCCAGCTGTTACTGGTAATACATGTGGGTTTCAGAGATCACAGTTGAAAGATTTTGTGTCAAAACAGCCGTTTTTTCCTTTTTAATTTTGACTTGTTTATCGTGAACGACTTGATAATAGGAATAAAAATAGCACCTAATCAACGTAAACCAAAAAAATAAATTGTTAAAAGAAGGCAGATATTTCAATCTTTTAAGCATGGAATTATACTTATTTGAATTTCTTTTTGACAATACATATTGCATTTTTTTAGGCAGAAAACATCATCATGGTTAGCACGTGTGATTCATGAAACTCATTCTTCCGGAGATTTAAAAACAAATATTCTGGTTGCTGTTTTTTTTTTCTTTTTTTTTCTGTTCCTTATTTTGTATTTTAGTTTTGCAGTTGTTGACCAATTGACATAATTTTGAGTTCCAGTCTAGTCCGTCTCGCTGACATTATGAAATATCTATTTTTTTCATTCATCTGTTATATTAGATAACTAGGTATAATAGAAAACATAACTCCTGATGTCTGCTGCAAAGAAGATGATAATAAAATGAAAGAAAACGTACTGATAAACAAGATTCACCAATATAAACTCAGAGAGACCAAAAACACTACATGTATCACATAGATTTTTTTTAAATTCTACATAATTTATCCACAAGTATGCATACTATTTTAATTATTTGATTAGTTTCCGTTCAAGTATTTTTTTCCTGATAAACATAATATCTATCACAAAAAGATCACTCGTGATCTTTCATTAAACAATTTTCCACTGTTTTTCATTTTTAATATGTAGAATATGGCTATGTATACATTATATGGCGCATAAAAAGGATAGTTAAGCTTGAATGTAAATACCAACCGGAAGAAAGCGTTTTTCCGGCTTATCATTTCCCATTCCAAATATATGGGGGTACAATATTACATATTGTGAGCAGGGAAAACGCTGTCTCTAAATGAGATCAATAACTACAATGTGATTAGGAACATTTGGTAATTTCTCTAAGATAGCACAATGCTTTCCCTGAATCTTTCATTTCATAATATAATAGACTCATCAGATACTGAATAATAGTCTACAAGCTTGTAAAATTGACAACCTTTTCAATAACATTTATACATGATTTATGCACGTTGTTCATTAAATAGTACACTAATATTTACTACAAATTCACGCCGCCGTAGCCACACGCACAACCAAGCTCACTACCTCATCACTGAGCAAATGATGTGATAAGGTGTTATATTTAGACACGTATTTGATATTGATTATTTTATCAAATTGTTGATGTTGGGCGAGCGCTTGTCACACGATGGAGAGACACTGTCGATCACGAGATTACAACAGGGTTGTGTTCACTGTCTCATCAGATTCTGTACCGTACTACGTCTGAGAAAACTGGATAGATCAGCAATGACACTATAACTATCTTTTTGTAAGGTTCAAAGGTTATTATCAGTAGAGAATAGACCAGTTAGATGTAACATTTAACCAAAACTCATTGTAGGCTGCTAAGATATTATCAGTGGTAGCGAATACAACCTATAAGCTATATCATTTGCAGGGGTATTACTATGTACAATGTACAAATTAACAATATAAACGTCAACACATTATGATAAATTTGGAACTCAGTTCGATAAAACAGGCAAGTTACTTGTGTACCATTATGAAGTAAAGATACTTATTTACATATTAATGTTGTCAGATTTGCACACAATTTATAATAATAATAAACCAATGGTACAACAATATCATTTTTTTTGCAATAACATTTTGATAAAAGGATTGAAAAGTTTGATAGAAGTAGGATTGAAAAACATTTATTTTCCGTATTCTTTTCACTTGATTATCAACATCGATAAAATGAAGACAACAAATATACAATGTAACGGAATATTTTTTACCATAATTGTATATTTTACTTTGGGATAAAAACAGCACCCAAAGGTATTGCAATCAATATTCTGTACTGTTTAGTATATATAGTATTCTATGTGTTGTAGATTGGCTTTTTGGTATATAAACTAAATACAGCAGCATGATACATAATTAATATGCTACCTATATTCTGTATATGACTTATAATATATATTGCAGAATGAAAGAGTACAGCAATGACCTATATCTGTTCTCAGTAATGTTATCTGTGCATTAAATAATGTAAAAAGATACACATACTAAAGTATACAGGTTCAGTAGAGACATTCCGTAGTTTATAATTGATAAAAATAGGGGTAGTATATTTGTTTTAAATCAAAATGAAAAAAAAAATGAAAAAAAATTAATTGTTACACTTTTATAAAGTCTTTAGAGAAAACATTGAAAGTATATTGTAAACTAAATATTATAATAACAGAAACAAGTGTGAAAATAGACAAAAATGCAAATTCGGTAAAATTTGTTTTTGTTTGTTTGTTTGTGTTGAATGTTTAATTATACAGAAAATCAGCTGATTACTTTGCACTCGATTTATCCGTCATTGACCTCCAAACAGTCAATACTCACTCCTTTATAACATAGGGCAAACGTCCACTCATTCATCTGGCGAGATATAAATATTTTAAACAATGCTAGATTCGCTCGAGGGAGATAAAACACTACGTCACATAAGACTCATTCTTTCTAATTTCAGATGCACGTGAAATGGCCATCAACAGTTTTATCACATCAGGTGTGTGCTAGAGAGAGGTAGGACGATGGTGCTTAGAGATGAAACTTTAAAATGTGCGAATTTCTTAGTTAACTACTGTATCACATGCAAACATTGCATCTGATACTCAGACTGCCTTACTCGGTACGAGGAATGCATCCCATTCACAGCGGAGCATACAGCTTTTCCTGAAAGGTTTTGATATAGTTTGATGCGAACGTTATACCATATAATGACACTAAAAAATAATCAAGGAATGAAAAACGATAGCTTGACGATAACTAAGTTGGTTAAAATGACCATACACTATTTCAAAATGCATCATATCAATTTCACAAACAACTGTCCATGGACTGAATTTTTTACATCATTAAGAATAAGTATGTAATCTAGATTGCGCTAACATGGTCATCACAGACAAAATATGTATTACTTTAATCACACAAGAAGGTATTTAATGGCTCGAGCTGTGTTTAAGACTACCATTATTTCTGTTATTTTCATATGGTAAATCTATATTTTGCAAACAATAAACCTATGATACTTCACCATTCAGCATTTACATGGCACATCTTCAGTTTTAAGTTTTTCAATTCCTTCCGAAAAGAATGGAATTTGTGTAGCATTATTTGTTCTTAATTAGAATTACATTGTGTTTGATCTTAAGGTATATGGTGGTTATAACTCACGTATAACTTTAAATCTGCATTATTTCTGAATGATAACTATGATCGAATATCTGAGGTAATGTCGTTCAAAGTCATTATGTTATTAGTAAAGGTAAAACTCTAATGAGTAACACCTTAATCAACTGTCTTTGAAATAAGTGTATAAATATCTCAACATTATTCACAGAACATGATACATCATATCATAATTCTAAAACAATTTGGATTACAATCCAATGATAGGTTGATATAGAAATAATGAAAAAAGAAACAGAAAAGAAACGCGGACGGAGGAAATTTTAATGTCGAATTCAGTGTTACCAAGAAAATGACAGGAAGCAAAGATACTTTAATATTATTTATTCTAGCGGAATTAAATCTTAGCGTATGGGATTTTTACATGTTATCGAATAGCTTATTATGTTTAATAGGAAAAACTCTATTTAGGTACATCAATAAGCGCTATCATGATTTAGATATCAAAACAGTATATTAAACAGAAGAACTAAAATGTTTCATAAAACCTAACAAAAGAGCTCTGATATCAACCAATAGCACATTAATACGAAGTGTTTCCGCTTTCTCATTGGATTCCTATTGCTATTTCATATTTTAAATTTATTAATACAATGAGTAGTATGGAAAATACTTAATGTGTAAACGTTTTTTAATGCGAGTATTTTTTATTCCAGATTCTATTACAACAGCTTGAACTATCAATAAAACAGCATCTAGTTGAATCAAACCCCGTTTCCTTTTGACATTGTTTTTTGAAATCCTATATTATTAAAAAAATAAATCTAGCTTGTCAAAACTGATATCAATCATTCCTGGTTTTGCTACCGTGACTATTACGTTAAATGTCTTTATAATCATGGTAGATTTTATACGCTAGGATTTTTTTTTTTGTACAAAGTCTTATTGACTTCTAAGTATGCACCAGTAACTTTGTTTATAAAACCAACATGTTGTTGTATAGATAACACTACACATAAACATTATGACGTTAATATACCCATACGCTTTATGTTTTACTCTACTTTTGGAGATGTTTGTTTAATTGTTCCTGATCAAGAAAAAGATAACACACATACAATTTCATACAATCTTCCGGTGTCATTGAAATACTAAACAATACAATATAAAACGAATTTTAATACATATGTCTATCTGAGTAGTATAGAAAATAACAAATTTCAAATATTATCCAAATAATTTTGTATTAAAACAGAAACACCAGGCTGTCATATAAAGACATCACAGTACGTCGACCGAGAGAGGTCTCTCATCCTCCAGCCAGAGTTAGACGTGACAGGGAAACTGCTACAATGTACCATACATGCAGGGGTCGATGGACGTGTTTGTTTCTGTGGAATTATTTCTAAATATGTATCTAATATTTTGATTCATTAGACCGTTTGTAGTGACATTGATGCAACACAATTGTCTTTATGTATAGTTTGATTCATCATATGTTTATAACATTGATGGCATATTGTCATATATGATGAACACATACGCTACACCTGTTATTACATTATGCTGTATGATCAGTAGGTGTTACTCACACCAACAATTTACAAACGGTGTTATGTTATTAATACTATATATTCATATTTACATGAACGCAATTCATCATTTTTTCAAAATATCGATGGCATTGTTGTCTTATTGTACGCATACGCTACAGCTTTCATTACATGTATTGAATATGTGAAATACATCAAATAGTATTATGTAATTAAGAATTGTATTCGTATTCACATGAATGCAATTCATAATATGTTCTTTATATTGATGTCATCGCTATTTTTATGTTATGAATTCTCCTGTTGTCATGGAAGGATGATACAAATTTCAATAGATTGTTACTCATACCTTACTTTTATTTGTTCAATATGTTTTTGATGTCAGAATCTGATCACTATTTGCGAAATAATATTTCGATAATATACTGATATATTATTGCTCTGTAGAGAAAAAATTATTTCAATGATATGGTTAACTATAGAAACAGTTTCTGTCAATTCATTCATCCAGCGTTACACAGAAAACCTCAACTCGTTAATTATAAAGACAAAACAAATGTATTCGTATTTGTCCATCGTAATACCAGAATTGATTGTAAGTTCCATCCTTGTAGAGGCTGTCAGAAAATATGCTTTTTAATGAGCCATGTTATGTTTTACGTAGGTTTAATATTTATGAATAAGATAATATATTGAGATATACTAATGAATCCTCATTCTAAACGTTCACTCTGTATGCAAATACATGTACCAAGTATTTCACAAACTATCAAAGCTTTATCAATTTATCATCTTTATAACATAATTTGATATTTATTTTTTAAATCCAGAAATCTTTCAAAACATGTTTAATCTATGATTCTATTACATTCCTCAGAATAAGAAATAACACACTATATGTATAGCAAGAGACCTTATAATTTATTTCCGATACATCAAAATAAACATAATAATTTACGCCTAACTCTCCTTTATATTTAAGAGTACGCAATCACACAAATAATTTAAACAACGACAATCATTGTTAGACATAAGAAAAGAATATTTAAGGTCTATTATAAAGAAATGGTTGGGTTTAGTATTTTTCACAGATAACGTTCCTCGCGGTACATTGTAGTACGGGTATCTCTGAATGTGTTTATTTGACAGAAAACATATTATATTCAAAGAAGTCCGGCACCAATTTTCTGTGTAGTCTTTCTGTACAGGGTCATTATCACAAGCTGTCGATGAAGAGATAATGGAAACAATAGTTTTTCCTGAGCCACGGAAAACATGCCATTATCGAGTTATACGGGACGCGACAAAATGGATTGCTCGATGCACATATTTTTTTTATTATTGATATGATTGTGAAATAAAAGTTAAAAGATTGATATCAAATTACTCAATAAACATAAATAACTCAACAAATTGCCATTAAATAATTGATAAATATACATGCAGGAATTTACTAGTATATTATATAAAAAAAAAAACAGTTAACGTCATAGCACCGATATCAATAAAAAAATATCAGTTTGTTGAATTTGTTTTATTAAAACAATTACAGAAGAACAAAAAATATTTCATCTTTATTATCCCACTGATGTAGAATGAATGAATCAAACAGCTATGATACATATTCTGGTGATGATATTGTGCGAATCTCTTACTTAAAAAACAACAACATATTTTTCAAAACTATTAAGTTGTGATATCTTTTAAATATCTTCCAGGCAAACCCAATCATATTTATATTCATAACAATTATTTGAACGATATCCTTGATCTCATGCTTTGTTAAACATATTATTTCAACCATTAGAAATTTAAAACCACCTAAATAGTTATTGGAATAAACTAAAAACGAATATCAACTTTATTCGACTAGATTTTTTTTTATCATTTCAAAAAGGTTGAGTTGTTATTTATTGCAGATTAAAAGTAATTTATTTCATTTAATAAACTTTCCTGTGATTATTGTGTTAAAAAAGCAGTGCGTTGTACCAACGTTATAGTATACTCTTACAATCCATTTGATTTCTAAATGGTAACAGAAACTTAAGGACTAAACGCGACGAAAATTTGACCTTTCAACACTTATATTTACTAGTATAGTGTTAAAATCGACAGCAATTTCGGCAGGTATAAAAAATTACATATGCGTCATATCCAACTTATAAATAGCACCTTCTTGGCACGCCATTAGAAACATACCTCCTGTGTGACGGTAATGCCATAGAGAAAAGTTAAGGTAATAGTGTTCCGACCTCCTTACACAGTCTTTAACATATTGTTGTATTTTCGTCCGGAGTTAAATTTAAGCAATTACATTAATCCCATTTTTCAATGATAAACAGGACACATTTGGAAGTACACACTTTACTTTCCTCGAATATGTCTCTTGAATGAGAAAAGATAATCCTCTTTCAGAACCATTATTCCGACTATTCCTAACAGATACGTGAATCCTTCATCCTGTCAAGATTACAGTTGTCCTGTCTGCAATATTCCTGAACAAGGTGACCAAAAAATACAGCAACACCATTCATACTTTATAAAAGCATTGCTTCAAATGCCAAGCCACATTTTGGCCAGGTGATAAAAATAGCAACATTACTAGTTCTCAAAAGCTTTTACAAACTCACTCTGGAAAGCTCTTTGCCGGTAATACTACATTTACAGAACAGTAGGTGGTTGATCAGTTCTTGTACTGAAGGCCTTCCCAGCCGACAGTTGCGTTATTTCTCCAACCAACTACTCGGCACATCGGGTCGAATGCCCCGAGTTTTATTCTCCCTTTTTGCATGTCACATGCAAATTTTCCGTATTTCGTGTATTTATACATTTGATGAAATATAGATTAATTGGCCATATCAGTAAGAAAAGAGGTACACACATTCAATATTTGCGTGCTAGGTTCTGAATTGTCGGTGCATAATTTTAATCATGATACTGCTCTGCATACACGGCATGGGAGCCCGGACACTGGAAGTGACAAGGCTCGGGCGCCGCGACATAAGTGCGTGTCAGTGGTATGCGTGTTATGGCGTGCATGGTAACAGTCCATTTTACCCACCAAATGTTTCTATTTAGTGAAAGAAGCTCTAATGCGAGTAAACAATCAACTACCACGTCTGTTTTCTTTTTGGTAAAAAAGGTTAAAATCAGGTTATATTTCTTGCTGTTTAATTAGAACTAAATTTATCTTAGCATCTGCCAAGTGACACGTAATTTCAATTCAAAAAATTAAAACAGGATCGTGCGGAGCCTACTTTGGTTCATGCTTGACATGTTATTAGAAAGCTCAACAGCGGGTAGTTAGGATTCCCTTGTCTTAGAATGAGTTCTCTCCGCAAATACCGAGACTGCCGGTAAAGACAATGGGTCTCCAACAAAATGAAAATTACAGCATCGGCAACAGAGACAAGTAATCTTTGGTGAACGTAATGGATAAATTCTGTCATTCTTTTGAACAACGCACTTGTGTGAACTACAAAATGATTACGGATCGGTAGCCATATGTAACAACACTGTTCATGACACAATCCATTTCCTGAATGTCGCGCGACGAGGATCATGTTACATTGTTTGGTGAGCAAAAAGTCAATAGAACACAATGAACGCCAGTGTTTAAGAAACAATGATCGGTCAACTATTCTGTTAGTTTTTGATATATTAGATATCTATCGCATAATTGTCGTAGGATTCATTTCTAAATAATTGGGAAATCTGTGTCGATGAAAATAATGTAAGGATCAATTTAGACGAATGTAACACTTAGAGGCATCATAAATGTTGAATATATAAAGGAGTGTGGAAACGAGTTGAATAGACGCCGGAATTATACCTACCCATAACTTAACCTTTTACTCACATCACCGATTACAAATGCAAGTTGGCGTTCCCGATAAGAAATATCCCAAAAAGATGAATGTCTTTTACTAAAGGAGTAATCCATAGGTTTCCAATTGTAACTTTATTTGATAGGTATGTATTGCATGTTGGTAATGAATAATTAATCATTTCACTTGCATAGATAAGTGACGCCATTTCTAAAGAATCAACAAACTCATTTTGTTTATCTTTTGATCCAGTGTATAATTAGTTATGTCACGTTGTGGTATAACGCACATGTATTAAAAATTGGTTATCATTATATTTCTGTCAATTAAATTCAAAATATCACGTGCAGCTTGTAATTTAAGTTTTATTTGAAAACTGATAATGATCGAAATAAATGTGCTGCTTATTTATTTTTACTGGCATTAATGTTTATCAACAGTCCTTGTGTGATTAAAATTGCATTTCCTGTATTATTCATTTATTGTACACAATAGTACCATTTAAAGATAAAATAGTAAAAGTTTTGGCATGATTGATTTACCGTTGGTTTTGCTGTTAATTTGTAAATGTTGTATGGTGCGATTAAAATAATCTAATTTATAGCGCATTTTATAAAATGTCATGAGAATAAAACGAGTTTGATATCTTCTGAAAATCACGATTCCATAAGGAAACACACAAGAAGGAATAAAAAACGAAAATGTATTATATGATGCAATGTGGTTTTCACGTTCTCTGACTCTATTGTATATTTCAAAAAGGCAACATCGTTTAACATTGGGATAGCAAAAATACTTTACCTCTTGTTTAACAAAAAGAAAAAACAATATGATTTTTTAATAGTTGAATGTTATTTCAAACACTAACACAGCTTCTTTTCATTTATTTACCGTATTTGCATTTTCTTTAACATTGACACATTTCGACAGCAGCTTTTGAGTAAATCTACATGTACATATATTTTCCCTCGATACTATGGTGTCTGAGTCGACATGATTAACAGTTATTCATTGTTAATCAGTAACAATGTGATTTATTGTTTGAGGTATCTCAATTGTCTGTGTACGTGATTTAGTAGATTTTGTGCTCTTAATAAACCTTTATGATGTGTAATTGTAATCATATCAACTGTGAAACAATAAATTGTTAAGCATTTTAAACAAATCATCAGATACATTTATGAATATGTCATATGTGTTAGTTCGAAGTAAAAACAAATTAGCAATAAAGAAAATAATTCCATAATTATATTAATTCTCTATAAGATTATCGAGCTGAATACATTGCAACATAACAAAGAGCCGTCCATTTTACAATGTTATGTGCTGTTTTAATTAATACATGTAGTAGGGTATTTCAGTTTGAGTTGGAATCATGATGATGTCAAAAATATGGCAACATGGCAACATGTTTCGTTTCCGTGTGTTTCTCTGTTTCGTTTAGTGCCTCCTAAGTTCCTCTTGTCTTTTTTCGTTTCATGATCTTGAATAATGATATCATCATTGTGCATTGAGTGTGTGGTACATTATTCTATATCCCTTTTTGCCTTCTCAAACAACCATTATGTTCACGTGAATCAGATGAAGTGTTTGCTACGTAGCACGTTTTATTTTAAATAACATCTTTAAAGTAACGTGATTATTATTTTATTTTGGTGCTTCCTTATTTCAATCATGACGTCAACATTTATTGAAAAAAACATATATTTTCAATATTTACATTTTTTTTGTAAGATAATTCAAGATAATTTGTCATCACTGTACATGATGACAAATTATCTTGAACTATCTTACAAACAAGTAAAACGTCTAGACTCTCACTTGTATGTGATATAAAAAAAAACTTCAGGTAATATTTGCAGTCTCGTCTTCGTGTTTGCAGATTTATTTCCAAATATGTTAATGAAAGATAATATTCCAACATCAAAGAAAAAGAAATCGAATGGGAAACTGGATGAAAAACATAGGGATCACTTCGTTAATCAAACAACGTAAGCTCATCTGTATCTCATCTTGAACACTGATAAAGCAGTATTTCAATTTCAATACTGAAAACAGTATTAAACGCAACAACTACACAAATTCTTTAAATCTATACATTTATCAGGGATGTTTTCATTAATGAATTTTGACTTTTTTATTATTATTTCTCCGTTTCGCAATATATACCACCATGTCAATGTCACGTGACAAGCTCTATTCATTTTTGATACCAGTTCCACATACAAAAAAAACGCAGCCATTCAACGAAACCGAAACTAAGTATAGGATCATAGGTTCATCCTGACTATATAAAAAAAACATTATATATTTCACAACCACGGTGTCTATTTCCCCATCCAATCTGATATGTGACAAATATTTTGAATTCTGAGAAGATTCAACCGGGTATTATATCCTGGAAGAGTGTAGCTACCTGACCTTGTCGCTGTTTGGGGCATACTCTATTGGAAATAAAATTGATATTTGACTCACTTGTACTCTTATATAAAAAATTCAATATCTTAAAAAGTGTTTTGCTGCGGGCTGTGGGTTAGATGACTACCAGGAACACCTTCTCGCGTCTGACAAGCTTATGAGATCTCACCATAACGCCAGGGCACGCTAGATATTTAGTTTACAAATTCGTGATTTTACGCGAACATGATATACGAGTATTTTGACAGGTATCAACTTTTTATTTCTCTATCCACGCACATCCGACGCGTTTTAGTTTAACAAGAAATCCTATCGAACAGAAGGTGACACGGGGCTGTACCATACCAACCCTGCTAACTTTGACACTGTTGTTACAGATTGTCAACGTCAGTTTCAACTAGAGGAGCGCATGCGCCAACGAACAATCAAAATATCAAATATAAGTCCGTCAGTAAAAAAATTTTGTTTCAGAGGGAATATCAACGTATAGTATAATTTCTGTTTTTGTTGTTGTTCTTCTTCTTCCTTTTCTTCTTCTTTTCCACCTCTTCTTCTTCTTCTTCCTCTCTTCCTTTAAAATTAAAGTTAGATAAAATATCAAAAATTTATTTACAGACAATGCTTTGTGATCAGACCACCTTAGAGAAAATCTGGAGAGTTTTGTTTTTGTTTTTTTAACGACTTTTTTCGATGCTTTGACTAGCTAACACTTAGATAGTGGGGGAAAATTCCGACGGAATACGTGATAAGTAACGGTGCGGATATTTATCTATAATGATATATTATAACCCTCATTTCAAAAGGGAAGGTTTACCGTAATTCCTCCTCTTGACACCCAAAGATCTAGTTATTTCGCAATGGCGACGAAGATTGCTTTATACATTTCCACCAGATCTATTATCTCCGACAAACTTCTGGAGAAACTGTGGATTGAAATTGTGTCCCTTGTGTTTTTGTGCCGAGACACTGGCCTCGGTCAAACTCATTAGTAGTAATATAGGAATGGAAATGGCGGGAAAGTCTGTCTGACAAAGCGATTTTGACATAACGTCATTTCAAGCATCCATCATCGACGGGGACCTTGTGACGAACCCGAAATGTTCCATGAAAAAAAGATAATCACATTACCGTTCTAATTTTTGTATTCCGCAATTTCTTGAATGCACAAAGCAGTCACAAAGTGCACCCTGGATACAAGGGTTATTGTTAATTTTCGAAAATAAATGTTATAAGTATTGTTGTGAGAGAATCTTGCCTTCGTCCGCGATCTTCAGTAATGTTCTTCTTTAATAAGTCTATTCACTTCTCATTTAGCCCGATTTTCACCTTCATTTCTTGCTCATTCCCTCGGCGAGGCTTGTCATGATACTTTGTTACAAGTTATTATACGCATATTAGGGTTTGCGTGCAAAGTGAACAAAATTTATTCATGCGCAGCATCTCTTGGGCTACCCTTGCGTGCCAGGGAGCAGACGATCATTGACTCTAACGACAGCTGTCGAGAATACGATTCTAGTCGGTAGTGCCGTTTGTTTACCAATTTACTATGTCAATGCCTGGCTCTCTCATACACTCTTGTCATCTCATGAAATGCAAATTCAGTGTTCTGTAACATTCTTCACATCTTGGACGAAGACCCCCACCAGTTTTCGGCCAGGATCCAAGGAACCGAAGTCGAACGTCCGACGTGGGTGTGTACTCCTTCCGATGTGTTTCCACCTCTGCAGTCCTAAGAGACGGAGTTATCAACCTGGTGTTCATGTATAGTAACTAAACGCAAACCATAACTATAATCGTAAAAATCTCGAAACCTACTTTCTATGTTAAGCAAAAACAAAACCATGGAAACGTTGTACGTATATATATATATAGTGTTTGAGACTAGGTTAAAGCGCTGTAGACGGCTGTAACATTACGCAGTCTAACACGTTTCCCAGTATGTAATTCATATACAGTATCTTCCGAAAGAATATTCAAGTTTTTGTATATCTTGCCACAAAATCCGTGAAAATCGATAATGTTTCGCATTGTGTTGTTACCTTTCCATATATATATATTCATATGTAATACCATCAATTACACTACGTGAGTAGTAAAGTAAAAGAAGCAATAAGTATTCTAATGTTTTTTTCTGAAAATAATTATACCAAAATAGAAACAATAATATTTATTTCGCCATAAATGGTTAAAAAAGGCTATCAATGTATATTCTTAGTCATAAACATGCATTAGTCGAGTGATATCAGTATCTGGATCTTCATTTTATAATTTACGGTATGGTACTTCATATTTCCAAGCACACAATTTCCGTTGCCACTCTATGTATGTACGTGTTTTGGTTTGGGACAGGTTGGAGAAGACATCGATGCTAATACCTGCCTACTGTTGTTCGTGATGAACCAAGCGCCCGTTGGCCTCAATGAGATGACGACGAAAGCAGGAACTATGCACGCAATAAGATTGATTACTTTCCAAAAACATCTCAGAAAATCAGTAGGGAATGTACTGGTGAACTGCAGCAGTATGGCTTTGAAGCTTCAAGTAGACGGAAAGCAATATCACATAAGACAAAAAATAGTACCACTGAACTTGGACCGGTACTTATATAAAAAATATTATCTTATGATGTCTAGCACTATACAATGTTTAGAAAATAGAATTTAATTTTGGAGACGATTGATAAAATAAGAAGGTTCTATTGGTGGACGTTGATTAATTTGAATTCAAAGATATGAGTGTTGTGATCTCAGGTTTACTTCTGAAGAATTTGAGATTTAAATTTTACCCACCCTGACAAAGCCAGCTTCAACAGAATCTAATGTATTAAACGCTCTCCTCAGATAATTCTTCAAAAAATATAATTTAAATAGATTTTCTCAAAACATGTAATATATGTCTCATATACTCCGCTTACTTTTCAGTGTTGTAGCGCCGTCTTATAATATTCTGATGCTTAATATGTAAAATAACACCAATTATGACGTCAGAAATAACGATACGGTGACGTCACAAATTTCCAGCAATTATAAAACTGGTGGTATTTTACTCTAGCCTAATTTAATTGAAAATGTGCTATTTAATATGATAATGAGTATATGTTAAATAGAATCTCCAACTCATTAACATTACATCTTATTTTAATGAAAACATCTGAAGTTTCTTTCCTAAAAAATCAAGTAACAGAAACTTGTTGCATATCTTCGGTGTACTACAGTTATTGTTCTTTTAAGTTGAGAAAAACATTTTGAAATCTAGTAATGAATGTAAACGTTTTGTTATGTACATGCCCAAAATAATAGCCCAACTCGTTTGAATTTAAATAAAGTCGTCTTAAAACCTTAACCAACCAAAGCAGGCATAACAGTCAAAAGTTAATCGTTAATAATCGTTAATATTTTTATCTTTTGTGCTTATACAATACCATTAAAACATTTATCAATAATTTCAAAAATGAGTTTTACTAAAAGTACTAGACAGTTGGATAATATGAAATATTTATGAAATAAATGCAGATTATTGTTATCTTTTTAATAAATAAACAAATACTCCATACAAATAAAGTTATAACTTCCCGCAAAGGATTATTCTAAAGATTACAGCTTGGGTGTTCGACTTGTAAATCATTTGAACCTCTATTAAGAACAATAATATGAAATAACTGTAGCAAAATTAAGATTGGTTAACGAGATATTATAAAATGTAAATTGGTTTACGATTTATTTCCAAAGCCAAATTGATTTACAATATATTTCAAAGTACTTATACTAGATATTCTGATATAAAGGAAGTTCTTTATTAAATAATACACGACTACAAACGTAAATCAGTAAATAGTATAACATAAATGACTTTCCTTATCGTTCTCATAATCCGAACCAGAATATTTTCAAATATTTTCTTAGA
The DNA here is from genome assembly GCF_002113885.1 of Mizuhopecten yessoensis. Classification (NCBI taxonomy): domain Eukaryota; kingdom Metazoa; phylum Mollusca; class Bivalvia; order Pectinida; family Pectinidae; genus Mizuhopecten; species Mizuhopecten yessoensis. Next base: position 393,863 of record NW_018405334.1, on the reverse strand, counting down.
AAGATTTTTTTTTTCATATTGTTAATCAGAAACGTCTCACTTTGAATCCGAAAAATATATTTTTTGTTTTATTTAACATGAAACAGTAACAAGCAAGTATAAAACCCCGTTATATCTAAGTTTGCCCTGGGCCAAAGAAAAATAATCAAAAACTTATGCAATGAAGATAAAAATGTTTCACCCTAAGATATGAGCAAGAAAATGAAAAAAAAAATTGCTACAAGAAACATTTGATCTGAAATAAACACAGGCCGTTTTTTATCAGACAGCATAATACTATTTTATGAAGACTTGGATGTTGTTAATCTGATAACATCGAATGAAATAGGGATCTTCAAAAGAAATCTAATATTATTATAGTAAATATGAAGGAAAATGAAACAATATATATAACAGTCTAGTTTAGCCTATGATAGGGAGATCACGGCTAACTAAAATATATGGTTGTGTAAACAAACCATATAATCACCAAGTAGGTTTTATAAATAAAAACCAGCACAATTGATTGGACATTTGCTAAAGGCATAAGGCATTATCAAGCCCTTCGTCTTGGGAACAGAAGCAATCCGTTGTGACAGTATGAAGAAAGAAATGAGCAAATTATATTTTGTATATATTGTATAAACATAAATTTCCTACAACAAGCCGAATCAATCATAGAAGTTTTGTCTTTTTATGCAAAGGCTATAACGATTTGTCAGCTCGATTCAGGGTTGACTTCCGGGGTATTGTTGTAATTCTTGAATTAATACTATCACTGGAAAGAATTAACATTGTATAATGCAACAATCCCTAGGATTACAAAGGAAACAACACCCATGTGAAAAGTTTATTTGCAGATGCAGCAAAAGGCCATACAAAGTGAACCTTTTACTGTACAGTCAGGACTCGTCAGCAAAGTGACATAATAATCAATCGTTTTATACTCGTAAGATCACAAAGTCTTATTGGGCGTAGATTTTCAAAGATTATGAGATTCGTTTTATGTTTCGACAACACGACTACTTATGTCATATTGAATTAATTATATCATTTAGGTCTAACGCATTTTCAATAAATCGACATGAAGAGTATATATAACTGTATATTTCCAATATTAATTGTTTAGTGTCAACGACTTATAAACAAACTAAGATCACACTGAATCACACAATAAAAAATGGTATGTGAGCCAAGCGAGACATCAAAATAAAAGCGGAAAATAAAACCCGTAGCCAATGTACAGTTTTACACAAGCAAAATGAAAACAACATAAATCAACATGATGCTTCAATGCTGCAGGAAATAAAAACATAATTTAATGAATATATGTAACATTACATGTGAAGCTATCTACACCAGTAAAACGATATATAGGTGTATCGTGTTCCCTGCAACAAAGCAAAACATTTAATAACATTCACGAATTATTCTGACAAGATATCATGTTTTAAAAATAAGATTCCAATTTCGGGTGGAAAAAAAGACAAAAAGACGCGACATTTGGCCAGATGTTAGCCGGGGAAAAGAGTGAGAAAGGCGTAAATCAAATACGGGGGTGGTAATCTCAACAGCTCTGAGTCACGTGTTAGTTGTAACGCGTCGCGTGCTGCACATTTTACTGTAGTTTGAATAACCTGTACACACGCGTTATTGGTCAATGAAATACGTGGTTAAGCTCAGCTCCTAAATCACGAGTCGTGTTTCTTTTAAAGAAACAGTAACATTTCATTTCGAAATATACTGAGTTAATATTTCATATATAAAACATAATTTTATAAAAAAAAAAAAAATAAGCGAAAATAATCAAGTTAAAATTAAAGTTAAAAAAACGCATAAGTGTTGTCCTAGGCCAGGAAAAGGAATGACTGCGCTTCAATTAAGCAATATCTTCGAACCCTTGTTAAACTTGAATTCAATTTTTTCAAATATTTCTTCTTGAAATCATTATCTAGGACCATGTTAGTTTTTTGTCTTGCAAAGGTAAGGAGTCAAAATAAAGTTTGTGAACCAGACAGTTTCTATTTAATACCAAAGCCATTTTTCATTATATACAGTCATCAAAAGGCTTGAAGTGTGTGATAAAGTTCATTTCGACATATCGGCATATATTTCTTTCATGTATATTTGGTAGAACTAAGGGCAAGTGATCCCCAGAAGGACACTGACCTTATAGGCGACATCAAAGTTACGTCTATGTCTGTTTCCGAGATAGACTTATGTTATCATGAAGTGCAGACAGTGTAATCCATAAGAGCATTACGAAATGTACATTATTAATAAGAAATTGTCTTTGTGATGTAATATCGATTGCATATCACAGGGGTAGGGCCTTTGTGTTTTTAAAAAAAAAATCATTTCATGTTGCAAAAATAATTTCTCATCAGAAAAGTTATAAAGGAACAAGTATAAATCCGAAAGCGCCATGTCATATATAAGTTGATGGGTTTACCTGAACCCAAGTTTGCAAGGACTCCTACAAATGCGATACAAAATGGGTGGAACAATAACATGTTTCGCAATGAAGCAGTGCACCTTTGGTGTTTCTTTTTAGATATTATGACTGAAGGGCGAGAATTATCCGGGCTTATATACACTAAATAAATATCTTATTTTAAATACTCACAACAACTTTAAAAAGTCCAAATGCGCAGCTATAATTTGATATATGGTATCAATAATCACACATGCCGATATGATTTTATTAACCGAAAATGTGCACTTAATTTAGAAACTGTCTTGTTTTTGTTGTATCCATACATTCAATTACTTGGTTAAAGGTCATTTACATTTGATGTTTCAATCCAGCAGGTCCTCCATCCCGTTACAAAACAAAATGCTATATTTTGGGATTGAGAAAGGAGAAAGAACGATTACATCTCTATTTATAAAAATGACGACTTGAGTTATCGTGATTGTGATGATTTCCGTTAATTTTGGTGTTTCCTCAGTATATGTTGTCGTCTTTCTTTTGTTTTGGTGTCTCCTCAATACCTGTTGTTGTCTTTCCTTTTGTTTTGGTGTCTCCTCAATACCTGTTGTTGTCTTTCCTTTTGTTTTGGTGTCTCCTAAATACCTGTTGTTGTCTTGCCTTTTGTTTTGGTGTCTCCTCAATACCTGTTGTTGTCTTACCTTTTGTGTTGGTGTCTCCTCAATACCTTTTGTTGTCTTACCTTTTGTGTTGGTGTCTCCTCAATACCTGTTGTTGTCTTGCCTTTTGTGTTGGTGTCTCCTCAATACCCGTTGTTGTCTTTCCTTTGTTTTGGTGTCTCCTCAATACCTGTTGTTGTCTTTCGTTTTGTTTTGGTGTTTTCCCATTACCTGTTATTGTCTTTCCTTTATTTTTGTGTCTCCTCAATACCTGTTGTTGTCTTTCCTTTTGTTTTGGTGTCTCCTCAATACCTGTTGTTGTCTTTCCTTTGTTTTTGTGTCTCCTCAATACCCGTTGTTGTTTTTCCTTTTGATTTGGTGTCTCTTCAGTTCCTTTTCGTATCGACTTGAGTTAAGAGTTCATTGTATGAACTGTCTAAGTTACTTTGCATGTCTACCAAATTGAACGAAACGACAAAAGACAGATAATATTTATCTTATTAGACGATAATCAATAAATGTTATCAGTCAACTACTGCTCTTTTAGCTGTATCAGATATATATATATAATATAAGTCGCCACGACATACCGCAATTTATCATCACCCGATACATATCTTGGGATTTTTTAAATTTTGTTTACTCCAAACCCCTTAATTGTTTTGCACTCATTGTTTATGATTGCATTAATCTGAAAACACGTCATGTATAGAAGCAAAGTTTACCAAATTAACTTCTGCACAGTCAAATACTCTCAGATATGCACAAATAGACATTTTGTTTTAGACAATTCATGTTACTAGCATAAACCATAGAGAAAGGAGATGGTTATGGAAAAGGTAAACGATCACCAAAATATCCCCAACAAAATCATGCACTGGACACGGAAATGGATCGAAAAGAAGACTCCTTGAAGGTTGACAACTGGAAAAAAGGTCATATCAGATCTCCCGAGAGTTTATATAAAGCAGATGAATTACCATGGCCTGCCAGAGCTGGAAAATGTGTGAAACAGGCAGAAACATATGGTGAGAAGATACGCAGCAAGAAGAACTATAAATTGTGACAGTATACTTAATAAGTAAGACATTTTTGCAATTTGTTTTAACATAATCATCAACATAGCAGCCCTGGGTGGCATTGACTGAATAATTTAACAGATAATGTGCTAAGAGAGACAGGAAATGGGTTCATCTACCTAAAACTGCAGGTGTGGTAGGCTGGGTCACCTAGTTTTCATTTCTATACTTCCAGTACAGAGTCTTCATAAATACATGCATCATGACTCACCCTTATCACTTTTAGTTATGCTTCTTATTCAGTTTGAATGTAAGCATTCATTATTCCACATTTATATCTTCTCATTCATAATTAAATCAAAATCATTCTGTATGAGTAATATTGACATTCATAGACAAACGTGTTTCAGGAAACTCTCATCCTTTCTGAAATCCTTACTTTACATTTGATCTTTCCTTACGCGTTCATGATGCATTTCCTTTTGTTTTGGTGTCTCCTCGAATCCTTTTATTGCCTTGGACAATAGAATCTAAGTCTTAAATTGTTATGTAAATCATATTGACGCCGTGGTAAATTTTCCAAATTATTTCAGTATTCAAAGTATAATTCTTAAATTGAATTATTTGCTTACATAAAGTTTTATAGATTTATTGCTTGCCTTTATAAAGCGTAGTGTAACTATTCGCGAATCTATACTTCTTCAGATATAACCTAGGTGTGTAACCAAATTATCTAACGTTTGTTAATGGGTTTTTCATATTTTTTAAACAATATTCATAAATTACAGAACGTTTGTAAGGTACTTAAATTTTCGACACTTTATACAGTTATAATATCATCTATGTATTTTAGTTCAAAAACCCCCAACCTTAAAGTATAAGGCACTATGCCAGAAATTGCTGAACATTATTGACAGAAAAAAGGAATGTTTTTACAATTGTCGACCTTTTTCAATCAAGTATGTTTTGTTAAATGAGTATATATGAAAGTTGTACAGAAAAAAAGTAATTAAAATCTAATTTCTTGGCAAAAGTGAATAGAGTCCCAATACCGTTGAATGTAATATGAAAACATAAATATTTAACGGTAAACAAACGATATAAATGGTCTGTTAAATTGTCCCACTGCGTTAATTGACGTGTCTGAAAAAATGACAAATGCGCCTTGTTTTTTATTAATGAATTAATTCCTTCAACGTTTAGTACTACTGATGAATTAAAGACGGGCGCAGGTTCATAAGGCGCAGTAAGTTTTTACTTTGTTTGGTTTCTAAACGGGTACTTCCTAAAGTTGTATTCCTATCGATAATTTCAAGACTGGTAAGTCTTTAGCGTTTCTTGGATTTGCAGAATCACCTATAAGGCGAGAATTACGGAACCAACATTTCGACGAAAATAAACACACCGTGAATACCGTATGTTATGATTAAGCTAGCCATTCTCGATGAACTGAGTTCATATTGAATTGATTTAAACATAGTAAGCACACAATTCATGACCAAAAAATATATAACTAGTATGTTTCAATACAACTAAAAATTAATTAACAAATATTCGAAATTTTCTGTCTTGAGATAATCATTATAAACCCAAGTATACGAACATTTCTTCATAAATTTCGTTTTTTTCAATATGCACGAATTTTACGTCAAGCTGAATATGCTTTGACAAACTGGGTCAGGGAAGGTCTGATGTCTGTTATTTACACCCGGAAATAGTATATTAAGCGTGGGATGTGTGCACATGGGGAATAGTTTAATGCATCGTGTCATCGTAGATAGTATGACAACATATGATATCTCTGTAAGCCTATCAGACAAGTATTAAACAATTCAGCACTTCTTGAACAGAATGTTTTCTTTTTCGTTATGTATATAATGAATTTCACATATCATTAATTATATTTATTTTCTTCTCGTTATTCGGTTTCAAATATTCGAATGTAATTTCAATCAAGCAAATGAATGTGCAAATTTCGTAAATAGATATATCTTATTAAATTTCATAAATATGTTTACAGTGAATTAAAAAAACATCTTTTTGGATAAACGGATCAAATATATTATAGTACAATGTGAAAGAGATGCTATTTGTTTTCCTCTCTAAGTCCTCTCCAAATAGTACAGGTATATACATATATGATTTATGAGCCAGTAACATTATATAAATTCTTTCAAGGCAAAAACAATCTTATTGAAGACAAAAATAATCTGTTATATTTTTTCGTACCGTTAGGTTCCAAACCGAAATTGCATCTTGCAAACCAAATCGTAGTCAAAGTCTTTCACATAATAATGACTTGCAAATAAGATACGGAATTTTATTCGTTGACGACGTTTAGTCTTTAATGGACGGAATGAGTACATGGTACATTGAAAATGCTTACTTTATGTTGCTATTTGCATCAAGCTAATTTGATACAGGTGCTTCCTTTTTCGTATTTCTAGTAAATATTGGAAAGGTGTTTTATGCTACTTGATAAACATTTAAGGAAAATGGAGAAAAAAAGCCTGCTATAACGTAAAAACAGAATGACGTAGTCTCAAAGTAATAGAAGTTATTTAATGGTATGTTCAGTAATAACAAATGTATTTCACGAGTGTGGCTAATATTTTGATATTTTTTCACGAGTGCGCTAAATATTAAAACATTAGCCACACGAGTGGAATATAATTGTTATAACTGAAGACACCATTACATTTTCTATTTATTAAATTTTTAAAGCATAAAACATGAAAAATGTAATGCATTAGAAAAAGGGCGGGAATCAGAAGCGCAATAATTAGCGCCATATTCTAATGACGTCACGCTTGACAACAATGCTTCGCGCTATTTTGAATGGGAAACGCAACGCAGTTCCGACGTTTTCTGCTATTTTCTGGTATGATTGCTTATACAAATGGTATTAATTGTATATTTTTGTAAATACTTAAGTGTGAGTTCCAAACATTTACCATAACAACCACTTATTCTACCGTCGTTTCATTTGAATCTGAACAAAAGATCTTTGCCCTTGAATGCAGCGAATAGAAGATACCGTTATGAATGGTCAATACCAAAAAGTGATATTTTCACACACTGTGAAAATATCACTTTTGATATTTGTCATAGTCTGAAAGATATCAGTTTTATCAAGTTGATAGAATCCGATATTTCACTGGCAAAAATGTAAGAGAATACGAAAAGACATCAGAAGGAATTGGGGAGACTGCAAAACTAGAGGAACAATATCATGAGACCCTACACACACTGTGGCTGAACGCGGATAGGCGTCTCCTGTGCCCCATGTGCAGCATCTATTTGTTGCTGTGTGGAGTGGTCGAAATAAAAATTGTTGTACCATTACCTTCCAGTCACCAAATTTGTAATATGATTTGCACTTTTCATCTTGTCTATGAGGAAGACATCTTAGACAAACAATTCGCGCTATAACGGATAATCTTCTTATAAATCGGTAGCACAGGTCTAAACGCAACATCATTAGCCAGTTTTACACTCGATAAAAATGTTCAATACTTTAAGACTACTTTTCAAGATAAGACAAAGTATAAGGTTTATATTATTTGCCTGCTCATAGATATAATAGGATTGCATTTGCGGAGAAATTGGTATCGACTGTTTGATAGTTAGATTTCAGACTTAAGTCTAAACTGTTTTTATGAACCCGAGGCATTAAATATAAAACAAAAATAAATAGTATGTTTTTAGGGAAACTGTTTGTCAATTTTACCAGTAATAAACTGTATGCTAATACTTTTGTATGTTAAATTATCGTGTACAGTGACAATGTACAATGTGCGTTAAATTCCTCCTATATCATGGTAGCTATTCCAGCTCTTGTTTCAATCACTCTGTCTCAGTCAAAATATGGATCTCTAACCAATTAACCTACATGTAATCGAATGCCACTTATCTACAGTCTTAGCACGTCCTTTAATGACTACAGCTGTCGAAAGGGCACTAAATAAAATAAAACCAAACTATCGTCTTAGGTTAATTGTTTAACAAATGCCGACCATAAAAATAAAACTGTAAACAAGATATTTTGACGAAATAGTAGTGTTCTGGTAAAACACATGTACAGTAATCCAAGAAATGTAATATCTTTTTCTCTTGCAGTATATTCCAATTAGATTACGGATACATGTTGTTTGTAATTAATGTAGTTTTCGATGCTTACTTCCAGACTAACCTTCTTTGTAGGAATCACTCCAGTTCATTCTGTGAAAGACAACCTTATAAAGATAAGTTAATGAAGATGTTATCTTTCATTTTGTGGATACTGTACGTACATACTTCTTTGAAATATCCGCTTTCATAAATCCTGTAAGAAGATCCAAATATATACTGTACAAACTTTTCGTTTAGTGAAAGATATTATTTCATAATAGGAAAAATACTCTCCTCTACCCGCTATTTGGTTATGTGAACTGTATTCGTTACTTTGGGAAACTACTTATCGATACATTTGTGGAAAACAGTCCTTCATTCTGTGAAAGGAGATAGTGTATCATTCTGTGAAAAGAAAGATAATTTCATTCTGTGAAAGGAGATAGTATATCATTCTGTGAAAAGAAAGATAATTTCATTCTGTGAAAGGAAATGAAAATGACTGAAAACGGTCATATTTTAACGGTTATTATTTTTTAGCGCTTTTCGTGTTTAAACATTGCGATAAGTTATGAAGTGCTTATTGCAGTTTCTGTATGTTGTTCCGTATTTCAAAACGGTTGCACCAACTCATCAATGTATTAATCTATTACAATTTTCTTATACGCTAAAATATAATTACTGCTGAAATAGGGAACGTTTACATAATTTCATTCCGTGAAAGGTAATCTTTTCAGTAGTAAGCTACAAGTATTCAGCCTGAAATCGATGGCAATATCCACGCCGGTAGACAGGGTTCTATAGAGTGACTTATGTCATAAAATTTGAAGACGTCACTGTCCTTCTTTCATTGCGAATCATACGTTCTTTTTTTAAAAATCAGTAAGTGACATTGACCCAAATGAGAAATATTAAAACATCCCATTGAAAATCTGAAGGCACTATTGAAAACACTTTTTCTTCACATCAGGAAAGCCAGCATCCTCGTACATGGAGGGGTTTTGCTTCCACGAAACGTATTAAGCAAAGCTTGGGAATACTTATTTGCAAGTTAAATGGATCAGATTGACATTTTTGGCTTTCAGGCATTTAAATTTCATGACTGAAAAATCTAAATATTCCCAAATCCTTTACAATACATTTCGTACAAAGCACAGTCAACATATCGACATAAAAATGTGTACAAAGTAAAAAGTCAATAAAACAAGAATTAAATGTAGGCGTTTATTATTTCAAATTACAGGTTTTTCTCTGTCGTGAGCGTTACATAGCAATAATAAAAGTAATAATTATAATTGCAATCAAAGAAACAACATGAACATATTCATAAGAAGGTCAACAATTAAGTTATATAGAAATAATATGCAACAAAATATTTTGTAGCATATTAATTTATCTTTGACGAACCAGCACAGTTCCTGTGCCAGTTTTCTGATAGTGGGGTGTATAAATGCATACATGTACATCGTGTTTTCTTTACAAGTATGTTATATATATATATATTTGTATGTCTATGCTATATTTTATCATATATATATATATACACAAGACGTGGTTTTCAGACTTGAAATGCACAGAACATTGATAAGAAAAAAAGGAAAAAAAGAAAAGAAACACCAGCATTATTTGCAGACGTTCTATTAAGTTTTAATCAAAGGATTTTGGCAAGGTGCCATCAATCTGCCAACATGTTCCCTCAGTGGCCGTATACTTGTACTATTTGTAGTTTTCATGTAGGTTTGCATAACATCATACACCAACACTTGTACAAGCAAAATCGATGTTTTTATTCGAATTTGAAATGTGTTTTGTCCCCATGCTAGAGCACAAATAAAAGTTCCATTTTGTTTTTTTTTATTTTGGCTTTCTTAAAATCTACACATCATATTACTTAGGTTGAAAGTAATCGTTTGAATGAAACACAGTTTAGTGATAAATTACATTGCATATTACCTTTCCCAGGTGTGGTTTTTCATTTTAAAAGTTTAATTGCTAAAACGAAATTTTAAAAAAATACACAGGTGTGAAATAGCCGGACAATCGTCATCAACCAGATGCAAATAAACTGCATTGGTCTTATTTTTCTACAATGTTTTTTTTTGTGTGAAACTTGTCCTTTATTTCTAATATCTAACCGTTACCATTTCAAGTCATATTTTAATAAATTCAATAAATCGTAGATGGAATGAAGTGTAATCAGAAATTGAGTTTGAGAAAGTGTTCTCTCATGTGGAAGGAAATCGGTCCCGATTATACATATAATTGTTGAGCAATTGTTGGAGTTCTGTATGGGGCCTCTGTTTATCCTTTGTCAACCAAGGACAAGGGAAGAAACAACTGCACCCCTCATAACGATTGGCGGTATTTGTGGAATTCATTTCTGCTTGGCTGGAGAGATCTTAACACTGATGAATAATACAACTTTAACCAAAGCAAACCTTACAGTTCCGTTATTATTTATTAGCTTTCTGAAATCATTCCAATTATCCTATTATGCTGTTTATAAATAGAAAATAATTCATATCTGTTGGAAATATTGCTCCACCTTCAAAAACATGCTGGCAAATTTTCAAACGTCAAAAACTGATATTAAACCTTGAACTGAAACCCCGATTCATTGTTATACACAAAATGTCTTCCTGCAAAATATAATTGGCAAGTGTTTAAATGTTCAGTTTCATATAATATAAAAATTGTCTATCAACGTCCTTTGGTCATGGTATAACTGGTGAAAATCACAAATCTCATTATATTGGTAATATCAAATGACCACAAAAATATGAGGCTTTGGCTAAGAAAGTGGCTCAACTTGTTAACTCATTCACCCCTGAAAAATCATAATGAACTATTCCAATCTTTGAATTGGAAGAGTTCAAATGTGTCTTCAGGGGATGAATGAGTTTATGATATTTTGAAAATCGTTCTTTAGATTTACTCAAAAATGTCAATGGATATTCTTCTTCTTTATGCTAGCTTTATAGAACATGATGTAAATTATGAAGCAGAATATCAGAATGAATTAAAAAGGGGTTTACCTTTTCTTTTTAAATAACATGCAACACTGATACAGACCTGTGGCTAATCTTAGCAACAATACAGTTATATTCACAGTAAGGGAATAATTAAATTCATGAAAACGAGTTGGGCCAATGAAAGAAACGAAAAGCACCAATCTGGAAAAATTGCAAATAAGTAGAAAACATTTAGGGCAGCTAACTGAATTGTACATGAAAATAACTTAATTGTCTGTTATTTTATGGAATATAGCAATAGATAATATTTGGGATAGAAGACAAATATTGCTTAATTATGAAACATTTAAATGTTTCAGTTCTGTGACTTTTAAACCAATTTCTAGTGCACATATCCACTTTTAAATGTCCTATTTTGAGATACACTTCTCACGAAAAATATTTCTTTTTACCTGAAAGAAATTCATCACTACAAAGTGATACCTTGCATGTCTTGTAGACTAAGCATTGCATCATTGAACTATCATCTCACATTCATTAACACTGACAAGGGGAGATAATCTAAGACAATAACAGTTAGTAAGTACAGGTGATGGGCAGACTTGACAGTTACTGATGACCACTATCACTGCTAAATAAAAGCACCAGGCAAAAATAGGGGGCAGACTCAACAGAACAATACAATAACATATTATGGGCTTAGATATTGAAATGATGCAAAGCTAATAAATATTCCTATCTATAAACGAGTTACCTTCCAACAAATTGTATCCCTCGCAATATGATCAAGCTGATAATTTGTTTTGAAGTTCTGACCACTTGATCAATACTTAAACAAATATTTAATACAAATCAGAACATAAAAATCAAGAGAAATAATCTACCTTGCATATTACAACATTTGAACTGATTCAGTGTTTTGGATATACTCCCAGTGATCTGAAATCCTATGCTGAAGATCAGGTTACTTTCTGTAATGTATCATATCTTTCTTTATTGCTTGAGAAGTTCTAACCATTCTAGACATTCTGGATAGATATTTATCTCGTTCACCCCTGAAATTTAACAATGAACTATTCCAACCTTTGAATTGGAAGGGTTCAAATGTGTCTTCAGGGCTGAATGAGTTAAAGTATATATAATGCGTTTTCATTGGATCTTGCACATAAGTTTCAGATATTCAAATTTTAATGGAAAAAAAATATAAAAAACTGTTGGATGAATAACAATAATGCGTAAAAAGTCTCTATCAAAATTTTTATTTTTGTAATTTACTTTGTATTATTGTTTCATTTTTTTTTTACTTTGCAGAATTAGCTATACCTGTTCAGAACCTTTAAACTAAAATTGAACAAATCAAGATCATTTCATAGAAACACAAGATGATTTATCAAATTATCGCTGATCAAAATGTTGGTTTATCAATCTTTCCAAATCTTTATCAATATATGGCCTCTCAGGCTAAAGAGATATACTCTGCTTATATAAACATTTCTTCTCCAACCAACACCTAGAATTATCAGGGTTTGGTACTCTATTTGGCAAAAGAAATAAAACACAGGATATATATTTGACTTTTCTGCTGTGAAATAATGACTTGTTGGTGCTTAAAGTTTTAATTGCTGCTGAAAAAAAAAATCATAATAATGTGCAAAGTGTTTAATTTATGGTATTTCTAGGAGAAGACGTCTAATGTTAAAACTCTACTTCAGTGACATCAATATTTATATAACATACATTTATATGATATTGGGAACCGATTTTAAAATACAAACTTGATGGCCTGAGTACAGTGAAACCTCGTTAACCAGAAACAGACAGTCCAGAAAAATATTCTGGATTTTTGTGATATTTATAACAAATTTCTAAAAAAACCACCGGCAACAACTTACTGTGTTTAATCTGGATGACAAATTGTTGTATAATTTTTAGCAGAAACTAAATTGGCCCGGACTAACGAGGTTTTGTTGTAAAATATGCAATAACTAGACGTTTGGTGCGACAAAAACAGCAGCGTTCCCTGAGCTCAGATAAATCTTTCTGTTTACGTAAATACAACGACACGCCACAATTACAGTCTTGTATTACCGTTTAAACAACACCTAGAAAATGACGTGTCTACAAGACAGACTAAATAGACACTGTTATAACAGAAAGAGAGTGTACTCAAACAGTCACATATCGGACAGAATTCGGTAAAACAGAATGTACTAATATCAGAAACGAACCTAGCAACAACCAATAAATAAATGTCCAGTGTTCTGTCGACTTTATCACCATGACAACTACATGTTTAAATCAATTTATTCAAAAACAGGAAAATATCTCTGGCATTTGATTTTAGTAAGTACTGATTTTAGTGAAAACTTGAATTCTCGCATGCCTGAACTATTTAGTCGCTTGTTGGTTGGGGCAATTTCCCTTTTAGCCCAGTAATTTGTGGTCCCCAATTCAACCCCTAAAGGATGCACTTAGTGACCTCAGATGCTGAAGTTATTTTTATAGCAAATAGAAGCGAACTGATAAAACAGTCCCAAGATTTTACAATAACTTTTTAAAAAAAAAAGACTATTTGATTTGATTATCAATCACTTATGCAATGTTTGTTAAATGTCATCACACCATGATGTGTTTTATCAAAGAATTAAATTTGAGATTTTCAAAATGCCGGAAACGAAAACAAACACTACTGTGCAAATAAGAAACAGTAGGGTACAGTGGAACCTCGTTGTTTTGACAATTTTTGAAAAAAAATAAAATCTTTTTTTCAAGAAACTGTACTTAGTTCAGGAATTTCACAGATCTCATGAAATAATTCTCTAATTGATCAATTGCAAGACAAACGAAGTTCCACCATCAAGCTTTTAACAAATGCCCGAGATAATATTTCAATCATACATGCTACTTCTGAATACCTTGAATTTTTTTTTATAAACCGACTGCATCTTCTTTCACATATATATACAGAGAAAAAAAATTGGCTTTTACGTTAATTAATCAGGATGATTCATCCAATATTGACCACGTGCCAAACGTGTGAGATTACTACAACAACGTATGACACTCGCTTCTCACACTCGACACACAAACAAGTATACAATGTCCACATCAGTGTCATCATCATCATTTATAAAGACACAAAAAAATCCAATAATCTGGCAACAGGAAATACAATACTTCAGACTAGCTAGAGCTTCCGTAATGTATACCAACTCTCCCATAGCAGTTACACAACTTTAAAAATTTATCAAAAAAGATAGGTGTAAAACTAATGTCTGCAAGTTCTTTTGTTCTGCTATTGAAATATGTACAAATCGTATCGACCTTGATCTGTCTAGAAATCATTTAAAGGAGAGAGAGAGAGAGGAGAAATGTTCTCAAAGATAATCGTAAAATGACTTCATCTAACATCCTAGATTTTCTATACAAGAAATTCCTGCCATGAAGTGCGGGCATCCATTATTTTTTTCAAGTTGATGGATGAGTTGACATTCTGGTGAGTTTGCTTATACGGTGTCTGACATACAGAGTCACAGACAAAAATATCACAATATCATGTATTGACACGAGCAACCGTTGCTGTCACTGAATCGTCACTTTGGGCACGTGCGACATGTTCTCCGCGATGATGCCACGTTGGGACTTCTGGTGGCAGGAGTACATGTCATTGTGGCTCATAGCCCAGTCCTTGCTATCTCCGTAAGAATTGTGCGATGCTGGAAACTGATGTAGCCACGCTGATTTCACAACGGGGACAGGAATACCTCCCACTAAGGGCTGTTTATCACAGGCTCTGAAACAAAGAATTTCAGTCAATTAATATTTCTTAAAACAAACAGTTTTAGTTGATTGATATTTCTTAAAACAGAAAGTTTTAGTCAATTGATATTTTTAAAAATATATGCAAATTCATGTTCATTCATGAGAAAAGTAAATTTTCAAAACATGTAGTTCTAATGTGCCATTTACAAATTAAGGCTATTGAGGGCCCAAAAGGTAAGAATTTACAACAAAGCAAAATATTGATGTACAAAATAGAGTAGAAAGTATTTTTTGTCAAAAGTAAATTGACTTATCACTGCCCT
Source organism: Mizuhopecten yessoensis (assembly GCF_002113885.1). Taxonomy (NCBI): domain Eukaryota; kingdom Metazoa; phylum Mollusca; class Bivalvia; order Pectinida; family Pectinidae; genus Mizuhopecten; species Mizuhopecten yessoensis. Next base: position 378,608 of record NW_018405334.1, on the reverse strand, counting down.
TAAAAGGCCATCCCTGACCCTACTAGATGAAATATATCGCAAATTCAGTTATTTGGTACTAGGGCCCGTATTTATGACACGTACCGTTCTCATGCTCAAGCATGGATTTTGTGCTCAAGTCCAATTTCTTGTTCCAGTTATGAATTATTTAAAAAACATCTTATCTTGTCAATTATTTGGAAGAAAGTTAATAGACTTAATGCCAAACACTGTTTTCAATGTTTATGTTTAAATTTTTTTCATCGTTTGACATGATTTAAGCGAATTATAAGAAAGCTGGCTTGAGCACAGAATCCCTGCTTGAGCATAAATAAGAACAGTTTCATGAATACAAGTCCTGAATTTGTAAATATCACTTCTCAGTATAAGCAGAAAACAAAACTCTACTCGTAGCAATGCCTTCTTACTATATGACTATTAATCTAAAGAGCAATTCAATGCATCCCCTCTAAATAAACTTGTTCAAAGTTGTTTTGAGATTACAGTTTGACCAGATAATGGTGATACAAGGGTCGAACCCTTCTTTAGAGTACATGTATTTTGATATTGATACAGTAGAAATACCAGAAGATTACTTCATTCACCCCTAAAAACACATTTGAACTCTCCCAATTCAAATAAAGGAATAGTTCATTATGAAATTTCAGAGGTGAATGAGATAATGGTGCCAGTTGAATTGGTAATGTGCTACAGAAATAACATGGTCTAAAATCTTGAAAATATATCATTTTTTCTTTCGGTAAGGAATTCAATGTTGATTTGGGAGGTCATGCATAACCTTTCAGATCTGTCAATAAACATAGCACTCTTCCAAAGAAATATATAAACCTGTCTGAAGAAACACATTTCTGAGAAGTAACTTAATTTTTCACAAAAAAAAACATTCTGAAATTCTGTAGTGGGTATGAGGTTAAACCCCTAGAAATTATTGAATAGTTTCCAAAACAGTCTTCTCTCTGGTAAAACTTTGCTATAAAAGAGAAAACCCTGGGATATGGGGAACCATTATGTGGCAGTTAGCCAGATGGCAAATGAGGCAATTAATGGACATTAACTATTTGATTTTTCTGTACATTTCAGGATATTTTAAAAAAGATGTTCCTGTGTTTATCTATATCAACTTCTTGTAGAAGGGTATCAGTACTCACCTGTTCTGAGTCTTGTTTGCAATGTGAGTCTGTATCACAGACGCCGGGGTCGCCCCTGATATTGGACTGCTCGATGCCCCTCCACCACCCATACCGTTCTGTTTGGGACTACCACTATTGTCCGATCGTGGGGTGGAATTGGGGCTCGTTTTAGAACACTGTGCCCACGTGCCTGACACCCTGGGCACAGACATATTATTATAGTTATTCACAGGTGGGCTTCCCATTTGCTCGGAACTACTACAACGAGAAGAATGAAGAGTTCGAGGACTAGCTGCATTTTTTATTACAGAACTATGATGCAGAGGCATTGAAGGGTTGAGTCCCTGACTGCCCTGTAGGACGTCTGAGGGAGAACATATCACCTTGGTTTCTTTAGATAACATGTTCTGACCGTGGAGGTCGGGTTTGAACAGCGAAGAGGTCAAACAGGGGGAGTGACCGACCATGCTTTCTCCGTTCACAAGTGAGGTACCGTTGTACATGGAGGAGGCTCGCAAATCCACAGGTTCCAGGGAACCGTTTAACAGATTAGGGAGCCGTTCGTTTCCATAGTCATATGTGTATTTCCTAAAATCGTTGTCTAGACGGGATAGTTCCTCACCATAATGCACTTTTTTGGCATAACTTTCAAATCCATATTTCGACATATCGTAACTATATTTTGTTGAGGTGCCCATTAGATCAGGGTAGCTGTTACCATGGTAACTGAGCGTGTGCTGGTACTGCCGGTGATGCGGCTCCAGGTAGAAACCATTGGTGTAGCCATGTTTGTCTGTGTCGAGGCGGTAACTGTCTGTGCTTGGGTACACGGCCCCGGGGAACCCCGAGTACCCATGTGACCTATACAGGTCTGACTCGAGGCCAAAGTTATTTGTTGGATATGAGTAGAGTAATTCTGGCTTGTAATCGCTTCCTTCGTAGCCATTATACTGGGGGTAACTTGTGAGTCCATTTTCTCGACACATCTTTCGTTTCCTACCAGGTGCCTGTACATATTCACGAACCTGATTCTTCTGTTTATTTTTCTTTCCATTTTTTACCTTTAACATGTCGTCACTTGGAAAGTCAAATCCTGAGCATATGTCTAAATCAAGAAGAGGATACGGAAGCTTGAATTCATTGCCACGTTTATGGAAGAGATCCTGTCCCTCATCGTCACTGTAAAAAAATAAAAAAAAGTCACATATTCATTGCATCAAGTTAAAACCTGTTTCAGTTATTTCTGAACAAAAAACAAGCCTTATACGTGTCTTACATATATAGACATATTTTGATAGAAACATTTGCATTAATTTCTAAGACAGAAAACATACACAATGAATGAACTACTTAGACAGAAAACATACACAATGAATGAACTTAAGACTGCATGGAATCCATCCAACTTAATTTATTTATGAACTGCTATTCAGTTTTGAAATTTGTGAGTGAATTTCAATCACAAACTGATATAAAAATATCTCAAAGAAATATGTGCAAATGGGTACAGTTTTGCTTAATATGGAACTTAATTTTGATCAAGATCAGTCTGAAAGCTCTCTGCTGCCCACCCAAATTTAGAGAACTGTAGTCCACAGGATGTAATTAAAGTTCTGATTCTGGGCAAGGCCTCACTCTATAAAACTGTTTAGAGAAATATAGTCTTCCCTGTGTAAATTGTGAATTCTGGTCCTAGTCTATGAACATTTCAGCAGGTCGATTATTTAACTCTGTCTACATGTATAACCAATCTATAATTTAGAGAACTATGGTCTACAGTGTGTAAGTTCTGATTCTGGGCAAGGCCTCAGTCTAAAAAAAATAACAGCAGGTCTATAACTGAAATGTCAGCAGGTCTCACTCTATAACCAAAATTTCAGCAGGTCTATATACCCAATCTATATTTTAGAGAACTATATGGTCTAAAGAAATTGTGAATTCTGGCCATGTCCTAGTCTATGAAAATTTCAGTAGATCTATAACCAACTATAATGCATAAATTCTGAATTTCTAAGACTGAGAGTAGAGTGTAGATACATTTCTGTTCTTTTCCATTCTTTCCTCCCCTAATTGTCAGAAAAGTATACACCGCCCATGCTTGACGTGGAGACCCGTAGGCCGAGAGGTGACGATCAATAAAACTACTGGCCTTATTAGTCATATGTACCTGTTTAGTCTCACCGGGACAACGAGGTGATAACTCCGCTCACACAATCATTACATATCATTTCATTTCGAGGCATCTTCCATTTTAATTAAAACGATCTTATCAGTGGCTAATGACTTTGATTATGTTATGAATTTGGAGAGGCAGGAAACCAGTATTACTGCTGAATTATTGATGAATTCTACGAATTATTTGATTACCTCTGATTGAGAAAAGACACCTGCAGTATTCTCATAACTTGATTGAAGCTACACTTGTGTATTAGATACGTTATCTACATCAGTTATTTTGGCTTGATTATATAATAAAATGGACTAAAACATTTTTGATAAATGAAATTGACATCAAATAAGATTTTATAAGAACAATGAAGTCATTGCCCAGGATTTGTGGTATAATATAATTAATGTACATGTAAATGTAAATTTTTTAATGTGTAGGGAAACTTTCGAAGAAAATAAAAAGGTTTTATATAAAATTGGATTTTTGACCTTGCAGACCTGATTCAAGTCCCATTATACTGTATAAAAGTCTTAAAAAAATCATTTTCCTGTTAAATCTATGTTATTTTCAGGTTTTGTATAGATATGGAATTTTGACCTGCAGAATTGTTTTAAAGTGGCGAGTCCTATTCTACTGTATACAGGTGTTAAAAAATATTTTTTCTTTAAATTTATGTTATTTCCTTTACAAATATCTTACAAAGACAATAACTGGTATGAGTTAATCTGTTTAAGGAGTTGAAACCTTTTTGAAATTATTTCCAGTAGGGTTCCAGAAAAAACATTGAGTTCAATTAATAGCAATAGCACAGTGGGTAAGCTAGCTTTCCTGCACTTAAAACAAGAAGTTCAGGGGTCAAATCCCCCTGGTGGAATTTCTTTTGTAACCCCCCCCCCCCCCCCCCCCAAAAAAAACCCAACCCAGAAATGTATTTCTTTTTGTTCAAAACTCTTAACATATGTAGCAAATGGGCAACAACTCCAAGTTAGAAGATGCTAAATAAATTGGAACTCTTCTGTGTTGGAGATACAAAACATCTGAGCACTGGTACGCTCTACCTTAAAGGAATTTTGTAATAAACTTCTGACATTCTAAATTACATTAATGAATGAATATTTTTAACCTTGCATTTGTCAAAAAAAAAAAATCAAATCATTTACTTTCAGCCTTGGTTATATATTTGTTTCAATGCAAAAGATAATATGTGTATGCTCTCAGTTTTAATTGTCTGTCAACAATGAGCCAGGGGAGACAATCAGTCTCGCATGCCAGCTACAGGAAGTAAACGATCCACGAACATTTGACACTTCCTCCCCACTAAACCGACTTACAGATTCTGTCCATTAGGCTAAATATAAGTTTGCTCCATTTCAACACAGCCGTATATAAAAACATGGACGAACAATTTTAATAGAGACATCACAATGTCATAAACAAGATTCAGCTATCAACACGAAAAATGGCTCTTAAAGAATTTCTCTCCAATGAGGGTCGTTTGTGCGGACTTTACTTTCTTTCCATGTCGAAGAAACGGAGGACAATAAAAGTGAATCAAAGGACAACATGGAAGGGGGATGGTTTACATTAAGTGTTTGCGATGTGTTAGTGCTATCTTGTGTAATTCTGTCTAATGAAGCGTATAACAGCATTACAGAGCCCAACTGTTGCAAACATGGATCATGCCTTGTTAGCTTCCTTTTATACAAATCAAACATTCTATCATTCCTAAAAATACAAAATTTCTTATATTTTTTTTGCATATATTTTTCTTAAGATCATCGAAAATTTGAAAATAACCTTATTTTGAATTTCTTTTCACAGATGAAGTAAAAAGTAAACCCTCACAAAGAAATAACTTTTTATGTATTTATTAAATCAAGCTGACCAGGAATTTTGGGTTTCACCCACAAGTAGTGGCTTGCTTTGTAGTACTTGTTCTCTGGGGAGAAAGCATTTCTGGTTTCCAATGGCGAACTATTACACAATTAATTCTGCGTGGGTAGAGGCATTCTTGTTCTTTTTTGGGAACAACCGTTTACTCCCCTTATGTAACGGAGAGGAGCACAAGCATGATAGAACACATCAAATTAAATAAATATTGTCCAATTTATCTATCAAACTTATCCATGCAGCAACAACAGCATATATCTAGACCATAAAAAAGTAGAACCTCTCTGTTTGTTTCGCCATCATAAATATAAATATACCAGATTGATGGCTTAGTTGGATGTTACGAGGGCTTAAAGACATTTTACCCAATAATCTATTAGTTTTCTGAAGAAACACCCTATGTATTTTCATACTTTTCTGATATGAGATATACACCGATTTCATTTGGACAGAGGACAAAACATAACATGGATGTGTAAAAAAGAAACCAGTGCTCAAACTTCAAAGTAAACCCTATAAAATTAGTGCCAACTTAATTTTCTTGGCACAAAAAATGCAGAATATCTTTAGTTTCTAATAAATTATTTATCTTGCATGCTGTGATAAAACTAAATGGTAGACTCATATAGACAATCACCAGGAAAAACAATGTAGGTCTGCAGAAATCCCTTAATTAATTCATAGACCAAGTTGTCTATGAAAGGTTTGTAATGTATAATTCAATGATAAGTCTTGCAGTTTGGAAAAAAGTGGTGTACAAGATGACTTTTCTTCCTTTATTATAATACATTTTTTAATTATATGTGAAGCACTAAACATTAACTCACTCATCCCTACAATTTTGAAATGAACTTGCCCAGTCTTTGAACTGGTTAGGTTCCACTGCTACTTTAGGGATGAATGGGTTAAGTAAAATTTGTTCCGTCAAAGTATCTATTGTCTATGATGTGTGAATACTTAAGTTTAAAGCTGAGAAACAGATGAAGGGCAGTACACATTCCACCGAACTCTCCGTAAACAAGAAGGGGAGACAATTCAGACCCAGGTAAAATATGAACAGTTTTACTCACGTGAGTTGACGGTGGGTACAGATGATAAAGTCAGGCTTGCTGTTTTTGTAGATGACCTTGCAGCTCGATTGAAGCCAGAGCCAGCGGAAGTCTTTAGTTAGCCAACGGTAGGCGATCAGACCTGAGCTTCCAGTCTTTATCACTGTGGAAATTAACAAAATATACCATACCGATACTTGAATTATACAGCCACATGTATTACGGAAAATTTTGGCCACATTTAAACTTTCACCCTTTTAGGTCTTTACAATAACGCAAATACAGAAAAAAACAGTACACAGCATATACCACATATATTAATATTTTCATGTGAAGAACGAAATTTTCATTGGGAGAGTATGGATTTTACCAATAAGGGTGAATACTTGGCTGGATGAAAATTTCCAGGTATTCACTTTTTCATGCAGTTACAAAGCAGTGTTAAATTTATGGTTTCACATTTGTTGGTTTGTTGCTTTACTTCACTGGTAATGTTCCATGATTATGTAGATTTCTGTGTAATGTGATGACAAATATACAGCTTAGAAAATTACCCTCATAATGCATCCTTCGAAAATAGTGACCAAGTTTAACTTAGCTAGCAATCTTTCATGTCATTTTTCTTTTATTCAATTTGAAAATATAGACACAGAATCATGAAGAATAATGTAACATTCACTAAACAAAGTTTTTATATTGAAAACTTCAAATTTTTATTAATGGAACCAATTTTTGATACTTTTGAGCAAAATGCAGCAAAAAATACTTTAAAATAGCTATGTTGAAATCAGGAAAACATACCAATGAAGCTATATCGTAAAGCAAATAGGGATTCAAGTTTACAGAGTCCTAAAAACTTACGCTCTTGATGAGCTGCGGCGAAGTAGGAGAGGTCATCTGGGTGGATCAAGTCGTAACCAGACTTTGTGGCCAGTTCTCTGTCCGAGAAGCTAAACATCATCTTTCCTCTGTAAACACACAAAAATAGGTGTTTTCTTTCAATACATTGGTTTATATTTCCTAATTACCAGTCATGAAAAGGTGAGACAGTTAAAAACATTAGTGGTGAGAAGAAACAAAATTAACACAACTGTGAATTTTGAAAAGGGGAGACAACCAAAGGGAGACAACTGCATAAAACAACAATTTTTGACAAAACATATTTTTCAATTTTTCAACAAATGAACAAATATGACTATTATGTAATGTAGAAAAAAAAAACAGAAAGAAAAAAAGTAAAAGCCAAATTGGCTCAAAGGATCATCAACATAAAATCAAGAAAAGACCAATCCATTTGTTTAGGACAGAGCTTTGATGATTCTATATACACTGGTAAGTATTATCGATAGTATTTTTTTAATTTTGTGGAGTTGTGTTGTCAAAACACCTCGCTTTCTATTTAAAGACAATCAGATTTACAAACACAATTATCAGCCTCATCTATTCCTGTAGAATTCTTTATACATTAACAGCTAAAGTCAAATATTTAAATAAAAACTGTAATCATAAATTGTTGTTGTCGTAGCGCACTTAGTTTTATATCAGTGTTTCCCTATAGACTTCAAAGTGTCACTATGCTAAAAAACCAATGACGTGGCGTGCAATTGTTCCTTTTTCCCCCCCTTCAACTGCGTAACTTCAAAGGTCCAGGTGTTGATAGAGAGGCGCGGACCAGGCTATGTAACAATGAATCTTAACAGGTAATCCTTGAACTGACAGACAGTATTCATCAGTCAGGTTAGCCAACCAACTGGTCCATAATAATGGGACATCGGCACCCAATGTTCTTCGCTAATTGTATGTGAAAAAAACTGTCCGAGTAGTCAGTGCATAAACACATACCGTAAATAAAACCATATACTACATGACATATCTCAGATAAAAAGTTTAAAAGATTGAGTCAGAGGAAATTTTTGCATCCTACATCTATAGTAGCCCTCATGGATAAGTTTCCTGTTCGAGTACTAACCTTTGAAATTCATACGATAAAAAGCATTAAAGAAATTGAAAATATAAAATTTCTGAAAATGACACCAAAAAAAAAAAAAAATAGAGGTTAAAGTTTCAAAAATATTAAGAACAACTTTCTCAGGTTGATTTATATTTTTAAAACAACCTGATATTTTTTAAAGACTATGAACAAATAGTGCTATAGCACAGCTAATGTCGTATAATAGAGCTATCCACTGTTAATAATGGCGATTTAAATGACAGGGTTTGACATTTACAGATCTTAGACTGAGATCTTATCCATGACTTGCTAATCTTATTCCAGGTCATTCTTTGACAAAAAAAATTCTTGACAAAAAAAAATGTGTCAAAAAAGTTCCGGTCCGACAGCTTGTCTGTAGTGATATATTGGAAAGAACTTGGATGGTCCTCTCCGGCTAACGTACACAATTAACGACTTCCTGTATTATAATATGTTTACAATCATTTTCACATTTAAAGGGGACAATCCACGTTATATTAAAAGCTATCAGATAGATGTTTCGACCAGTTAGGACTTGTAAAATTATTAGAATTAATTACTTTTTGTAAATTCAAAAAAAACATTAGCAGTTAATAAATGCTTTATTATTTTCAAAAAATATTTATGACATTTTTATGATTTTATGAATGGTCACAATGTTTTTTTACAATGAAACCTGTGTAAGCTGACACTACGGGATCTATTAAAAGGGTTAGATAAGACAATTATATGTTAATATACACAGGTTCTGTTTGGTATTATCTATATGAAATGGGATAACAAATGTAGCCAGATATGACAAGGCTTTGGAATACTCAGGGGGCGGACTAGACTTGCATTTGGCATCAAAATGGATACTCAAATTAGTTTCACTTCATAAACTAATTTGTGATTTTTAGTTAAATTTGTTAAACAACTTGATAACTGAAGTTGTTAAAAACTAATGACGAAATTAAAATATCCATACTTTTGTAAATTTTTTTTTTTTTTTTTCAAAATATCATTATATAGACAATTTTCCTTTTTTAAACAACATTGAAACATATACTTATTATTTGAAAATAATATCTTCAAAATCTTAATACAGTAATGATATGTTTAGTTTTCTACTTGTTTGTATGTCCTTATTTTTAAAAACAGAAATGTGATGTTCTTGCAAATTTCAATCATAACTTTAAGTCAGCAGAATTACTTAGCCCAGTGTCTGATCAATTATATGTCATATGTACCTCAGGATGAAACAAATAAAGGTTAAAAATTAAACACCATGTTTTTTTAAAAACAGATATACATTAACAGATAGAATGGGGCGTGTTAAAACCAGGAAAAAATATACACATCCAAAGTAAAAAAGATGGGAGACAGTGACTTCGTGTGAGCATCATTACACAGAAGTGGGCGTGTGTGTATCACCACTTAAAATCCGAATCTTGTGTCTGAGGGGCTAGTGGCAAATGGGTGTTATGACCCAACACCCCGAATAACAAAGGAATATACAGACAAGTAATATAAATGCTAGATCTGATGATGATCGCATGGCGTGAGAGTGGCCAATCGCACACCCGACCCATGTACGATACACCTATCTCGGTTGTGGCTCGCACAAGGTAGTGGGGGCTGCCATCTATAGCCATAATGAAGATATAAAAAAGAAAGATTTATGTTTTAATGAAACCTGACCCGGCCGGATCAACGTTTGCCTGTCGTACATACGATCTAACTTGCTCACCTGTGTGGGAAAGTAATTTGTCAACATAACTGAAAAAGTGTGTACTTTGTTTGAATGATATGGGGGTTGTCGTGGGTCTGTTTGGCCGTTACGGTGGCTAACTCCCAACCCAGGTGGTGTCTACATAAACCAGTACATGGCAGGTCGTGATGACAACTTCATTACAGGATATCCTCCATTAAAGCTTGCTGTTTCCACTTTTTCCTCCGATTTCACGCAAACAAAACACAACTTTACCTCAAGTAAACTCTGAGGTGTGACCCGCAACTGTTAAAGGCCCAGTGTCAGGTACATTAAGAAATAATATCGACACTGATCAGCGATAGGTTCTTCGATCTCCGATACAATTTGTATTTTGAAAACCGCATGTGCCTGGGGAGATTGGTTTCCCGATATGTTTATATTGGCAGTACTTTGTCAAGTGTTGGTTGGCGATTATAAATATAAAGAGCCGGGGTTGACTAAGATCGGGCCGATTTGTCTACCGTCGCTACCTCCTAAATCAGAGCTGACAATGGCCCTGCCGTGTGCACAACAACCGTTACATAACACCATTTGTACCCCGGAATTTTAAACGTAAGAAATGACACTTTCACATGTTTGCCTCGTTTCATTTGAGATAAGGCTCCTTAACTTGAGCAGTGGGTAGGTTTCACGACTTCCACCGATAGCGTTCTTTATTGTATCCGGAAATAGTGTGATGCTTGCTTAGATAATACTGACAAGGTTTGTGTAAAAGTTTTGTTTTGTTTTTTTTGTAAAAAATTTCTTTCCCTCCACTGTGTCTTTAGATATATGAAAATTTGTAATCCTTTGTCTTATTTCGATATCTCTGTTTTTTTCCCTCGTTTTGTCAAATTTTGTTTTTAATGTATATATATATATTACAATTTTTTATTTTTATTTTATTTTGGTGGGGGGTATTTTGCTTGTCCATAAGTATATTATTTATCAAAACAATTTCTTTTTGCTGTTAAGCTATCAATACATGTCCCTAAGTCCTACATGATATATATACAGTAATGAACAAGAATAGTGACAAAGGGTCAACAGAAGGGTCGGGTTCACTCCCCCACAAAAACACCCGACCCCCATATTAAACATATACTCCTAACTATTTAAGAGTGTAATTTGCAATTCTTAGAATGTTTTCTTTACTAACTGGAGCAAATTTGAGATGCAAATTTTTTGTCAAGTCACCCTGAATGAAATCCACACGACTATGTCTATATAGATCCATCCAAGATACTGTGCGTAAAGTAAGGTGATATATCAGCATATCTATAAGATAATAACTCCGAATATTTTACGGAAACACCGATACATTCCCAAAATCAAAATACCAAATACAGGGCTAAATTTTTAAAAGCTTTGTTAGTAAAGGAAGATTTATTTTAAATTACTTTCATAAATACTAAAAAAACAACAAAAAAAAACAACAAACATGACCACCATTGGTATCTCTAGTGAAAGTTTTTACATATAATGCATAGAATTTCATCTAAAACTACAAACTTGAATGGTTTACTTGTTGTGTTTACGAACCTTACAGAACAAACTTGAATCTACAACCCCATGCATAGCTAATGCTAGGAATGTCCTACGAAATATCGAAGATATAAGCTGTATCCCATAAGCAATAATACTGATAATCATTACAAGAATGTAAGACTTATCTTAAAAGTCTTCTGCAATATTTATGCTTGGTGTAGGGTTAGTGTCAACACAGTCAAGTTTAGCTTACCTGTTGTCCATGGACATGGGCGAGAAATCCATCTTGTGTTTCGACTTGAAGGTAAGTTCCCGGGAGGGCAGATCGAGGAGGGAAAGAGGACCAAAGGGACAGCATGTAGCGAAGAGAGCCAGCTGGGGCTCCTCCGTCCTCACATTCTGTCCGTGCAGCACACGAATCCAACCGTTGATCTCCAATGTCTGAAGACAGATGGTGTAAAAATAAATTATCTCATTTAACATTAGATTCAACTGGTTTTCAGTAAAACAGTTCATTACTATTCAATTATAGCCTTTGGCTGAGGTCGATACCTAAACTAAAGTTAAAGGCTAAAATTGTTTTATTATTTTCAAAACAGTAATGTAAGCAATCTGAAAAACACCACCCAAAAACCTCGGAAGTTGGACGTTGCATTGTTTGGAGACACGTCATAATTCTATTTTTAGAAACACCCAGTCCTTCAACAAAAATCATTCGCTCCAAGTCAATATCGGTTTATATCGGTGGACACGTGATGCAATCCTGGCCAATCACTTGTCGGGAATAATATGAAAACATAATAAATGCAAAAAATTTCAGCAACTTGCTCAAACCATTTTTTGGATAGGCGTCTTTTTAATTTAAAAAATCTGATTTTTATTTCCCCTAACTTTATTTCTTAATTTATTACTAAAACTTATTGTTTTTAACAATCATGCTCTTTGTCGAGCATTAAAATTCACCTTGTGTAGTCAAGAATTATACTAAATGTAGACTATTTGTAAGGTATACTAGACAATATATAAAGACGGGAGTGAAATATACATACTGCCACAATTCATCAAGCAAATATTGGCAGCATAAATGGGCTCGGCAAAAATTTGGAACAAGAAGCGTAGACAAAAAAAACGAAAATGGTTCATCGTAATATGTTGGTGATTATAGGAAGGTGTCAATCAAATAAAACAAAGTTATCATAATGAAATTTTACGGTACTGGAACTAGAGCCAGATAAGACAAAAGTACGAATGAAGAAAAGAAAGATGGCTACTTACTATGAAACCTGATGTGTTGTCCAGTAAACACCTAAACCTGACGGTAAATGACCGATGCATGTGGTGGTAGTTTTCTGAAATGAAAACAAAACAGTATTAAAAACATTGAATTATATAAACAACGAAAGTGTTACTTTGAAAATGGCGGAGCATTCTGGATTATAGCGACAGGTCAGGGTATTTTTTATCTATCATAATAAAAAATTCAGACTTTAAAAAAACTATTTTTGATAAGCTTGAAATAATTCTCATTCAATTGTGCAGCATTCCTGCAACTGAATTTTAATTTTAGAGTCTAGAAAAAGTAAACTCTAATGTGAAAAGAATAATCATTTTTTGGTTTGAAATGTGTTTGGCCCTAGCTATTTCCAAAGTTAATGTTAACAGTGAAATTTCTATTCCAAATGGAAGAAAAAGAAAATCTCTAAACAGTAAGAAAACAACATTTTCAAAAGAACTTATATATGTACACTTATAGACATATATACAATATAAGCAAGCAAACACGAGGGTATCTTTACCAGAGACTTGCTGACAGAATGAGCCGAACATTTTGATTATAATCAATAGTAGGATTTCAAATTTCAATGGTTTTAAATGAGTCTGTAACTGAAAGACCAATTTCTTCTTTGCTGCATCTCAAACCATTCATTGAAGTGTTTTTTTTCCATCCTCAAAGACATTCTAGCCCATTTCCCTCAATTACCTTGACAATCCTACCAGTGAAGCATCAGAACACCAGCATTACCAAGCATATTGAATTCAAACCCAAAATCTTGGAGTCAGCTAGACTCTCCGATTTTGTGTTTTTATTGTTTTTCTTTGTACAAAGATTAATACGGATCTTGTCTACAAACATCGTGTAATTGCCCAGGAGAAACAGCGCACAACTCTGAAATTAAAGACCTGAAGAAACCGCAAGACACAATGAGAAGGATCTGGAACAGAAACTGACTTGGGGCTTTGACAACGATCAATAAGAGTGCCAGGGTTTTGCCCGCCACATTAGAGTCATTTCAATTTGTGTCTCCATTGGAGATTGCACCGAGTAGTTATACCTGTCAAGTCGTAATCAGTTCCCAGAAAGCCACAGCTAAAAACCCTGTTGCGACACACAATTTCCTCCCCCAGTCGCCAGCAGAGACGAGCACAATGTTGACAGTCGCAATGTTTCTCCGACTCCATTGCCAGTTTTCTCTAGATCTTTACGACAGTGGTTACTCCACCATTAGCTTGACACAGGATTTCCTAACTAAAGCACTTTTCAGAAAAGGAGCATATGGACCTCTTACAGCCATTGAGGTCATCAAACTACCTCTAAAATAAAAACTCCTAGTAACCATGACAACTGTAAAATGCATTAAACTCAACACTCACACATCAACCAAACAAAATCAAATTCTGTGACTAATTTCACAAAGATACAGAGGTAACGTGTTAAGTGAATGAAGAATTATACATCCCAATCATGTATCTTGTATAGTCTAATGTTTGAAGCATTTTGCCGTATTCATGACACTTTCATTAAAAAACTTTTTTAAGGGGTGTGTGTGTGTGTGTGTGTGTGTGTGTGTTTCTCACATGATTCTCATTATAAAGGGTGGAGATTTGAGGACAGAGGTTTCCAATTAAACCCAGGGGGAAGAGAGAGAGGAGATTTGAGGTGGAAGGATTCTAACAGGATCCTGACAATACAGGAAGGAGATTTGAGGTAGAAGGATTTGGTTACAGCATCTTCACAATACAGGAAGGAGATTTGATGGGGGAATTTTCTCACTGGTAGAGGGACGTTTGAAAAGAAAGATTTCTCACACCAAGGAAAAGATGAAAAGGTAGATATCTCACAAAATTCTGATTGTAGAGGGTGGAGATTTGAGGAAAGAGGTTTCTTGCAGGACTCTAATGGTAGAGGGGGAGGTTTGATGAGGGGAGGTTCTAACAGTATCGTGATCGTACGGAGGAGAGAGTTGATGAGGGACGGTTCTAACAGTATTGTGATCGTCCAGAGGAGAGAGTTGATGAGGGACGGTTCTAACAGTATCGTGATCGTACGGAGGAGAGAGTTGATGAGGGACGGTTCTAACAGTATCGTGATCGTACGGAGGAGAGAGTTGATGAGGGACGGTTCTAACAGTATCGTGATCGTACGGAGGAGAGAGTTGATGAGGGACGGTTCTAACAGTATCGTGATCGTACGGAGGAGAGAGTTGATGAGGGACGGTTCTAACAGTATCGTGATCGTACGGAGGAGAGAGTTGATGAGGGACGGTTCTAACAGTATCGTGATCGTACGGAGGAGAGAGTTGATGAGGGACGGTTCTAACAGTATCGTGATCGTACGGAGGAGAGAGTTGATGAGGGACGGTTCTAACAGTATCGTGATCGTACGGAGGAGAGAGTTGATGAGGGACGGTTCTAACAGTATCGTGATCGTACGGAGGAGAGAGTTGATGAGGGACGGTTCTAACAGTATCGTGATCGTACGGAGGAGAGAGTTGATGAGGGACGGTTCTAACAGTATCGTGATCGTACGGAGGAGAGAGTTGATGAGGGACGGTTCTAACAGTATCGTGATCGTACGGAGGAGAGAGTTGATGAGGGACGGTTCTAACAGTATCGTGATCGTACGGAGGAGAGAGTTGATGAGGGACGGTTCTAACAGTATCGTGATCGTACGGAGGAGAGAGTTGATGAGGGACGGTTCTAACAGTATCGTGATCGTACGGAGGAGAGAGTTGATGAGGGACGGTTCTAACAGTATCGTGATCGTACGGAGGAGAGAGTTGATGAGGGACGGTTCTAACAGTATCGTGATCGTACGGAGGAGAGAGTTGATGAGGGACGGTTCTAACAGTATCGTGATCGTACGGAGGAGAGAGTTGATGAGGGACGGTTCTAACAGTATCGTGATCGTACGGAGGAGAGAGTTGATGAGGGACGGTTCTAACAGTATCGTGATCGTACGGAGGAGAGAGTTGATGAGGGACGGTTCTAACAGTATCGTGATCGTACGGAGGAGAGAGTTGATGAGGGACGGTTCTAACAGTATCGTGATCGTACGGAGGAGAGAGTTGATGAGGGACGGTTCTAACAGTATCGTGATCGTACGGAGGAGAGAGTTGATGAGGGACGGTTCTAACAGTATCGTGATCGTACGGAGGAGAGAGTTGATGAGGGACGGTTCTAACAGTATCGTGATCGTACGGAGGAGAGAGTTGATGAGGGACGGTTCTAACAGTATCGTGATCGTACGGAGGAGAGAGTTGATGAGGGACGGTTCTAACAGTATCGTGATCGTACGGAGGAGAGAGTTGATGAGGGACGGTTCTAACAGTATCGTGATCGTACGGAGGAGAGAGTTGATGAGGGACGGTTCTAACAGTATCGTGATCGTACGGAGGAGAGAGTTGATGAGGGACGGTTCTAACAGTATCGTGATCGTACGGAGGAGAGAGTTGATGAGGGACGGTTCTAACAGTATCGTGATCGTACGGAGGAGAGAGTTGATGAGGGACGGTTCTAACAGTATCGTGATCGTACGGAGGAGAGAGTTGATGAGGGACGGTTCTAACAGTATCGTGATCGTACGGAGGAGAGAGTTGATGAGGGACGGTTCTAACAGTATCGTGATCGTACGGAGGAGAGAGTTGATGAGGGACGGTTCTAACAGTATCGTGATCGTACGGAGGAGAGAGTTGATGAGGGACGGTTCTAACAGTATCGTGATCGTACGGAGGAGAGAGTTGATGAGGGGCGGTTCTAACAGTATCGTGATCGTACGGAGGAGAGAGTTGATGAGGGACGGTTCTAACAGTATCGTGATCGTACAGAGGAGAGAGTTGATGAGGGACGGTTCTAACAGTATCGTGATCGTACAGAGGAGAGAGTTGATGAGGGACAGTTCTAACAGTATCGTGATCGTACAGAGGAGAGAGTTGATGAGGGACGGTTCTAACAGTATCGTGATTGTACGGAGGAGAGAGTTGATGAGGGGAGGTTCTAACAGTATCGTGATCGTACAGAGGAGAGAGTTGATGAGGGACGGTTCTAACAGTATCGTGATCGTACAGAGGAGAGAGTTGATGAGGGACAGTTTTAACAGTATCGTGATGGTAGCGAGGAGAGAGTTGATGAGGGACAGTTTTAACAGTATCGTGATCGTACAGAGGAGAGACTTGATAGAGGGTGTAAAACCAACCTACCTGGCATCATGGCTTCATGGAGAGTCAGAGTAGACTTGTCTGAGGGTAGGGCGGAGTTCCATGTTAGTTGTCTCTTGAACTCATCGCGGTCCTCGGAGTGAATAAGCTCCATAACACTCTGATGGATGATGTCCGACTGTAAAACAAAGGATTCAGTTTAGTGGTGTAAATTTTTACTTAATATCAAAATAACTCATGGAATTGATATTCCTGAAAATATTATTTTTTAATTAAGAAAAGAGACTAAAAATTTGCCTTAAAATCAAATTTGATGAGGTACAGACTTAGGCTGATGAAATTTGTTTTTATGAATTATAAAGTCTGCCTTGTATATCAAAACAAGCAGAGCTCCAACCCTTTGGGTCAAAAGGTCCAAAAATAAGTTTAAGTTTTATCTAAGTGTTCATGCTGTGTGCTGAAATCTTTAAGCAATCAATAATGCAGCACAAAGATAATATCATTATTCCGACTCTATTTGAGTTAGGAAAGGTATGATATATGAATCTGAGATAGATTAACTGAGATTTATTATAACTCTACTTTATTTACTCTATATAAAAGTAATTGGTTAAATCGAATATATCCCCATTTTGCCTGACTGTGTTTTAGTCCTGTGTGTTGGTCTGGGAACTAAAACACACCTACACTCGGGTGTTTCCGCCAAGCAAATCAGGCGAGAGGTGGGCGGAGCTATATATAAATTGTTACCGAACTCGGAAACGAAGTACGAGGTGGGCGGAGCTTGCTACCAAACTTGGCAGCATTTGGCTCCATTGCCATCAAAAGGGTAGTTGGGACGTGAAGCTATACAGCTTATGGTTTACAAATATTTTCTAGTTAAAACTATCTCTCCAGTGTGTATCGGTATAATAAAACGGTTCAAGTATGGGGTTGAGGGATATAGCAAGTTTCTGGTGTCCCTTGATCATGCCTATTTCCCGAGGCGAAAGGAAATAGGCATGGTCAAGGGACACCAGAAACTTGCTATATGCCTCAACCCCATACTTTAACTGTATACTATATAGTATTTCATCCGTCATCCCAGAAAATACATCAATATCAAGTACATTTCAGCAACAAGCAAGGAAACAGAATTCTAAAAAACGCAACTCTAAAATGTCCTTTTAATGCAGGTTTTAATTTCTTCCTGAGCTTTAATATCTAAATAAAGTCCATTGATGAGCATTTTCAAGTCCGAATCTATATATAAACCTTAAAGCTGTTTTCATTGGCAAGTTTTTAGATTTCAAAGTTGAACATGCCCATTAATTAGCGTTACAAAATAAACATGCACGTTTATTAAAGACTATCCCTAACCTTGGATCAAGCAATTTCTTTCATTCTGGAATAAATTAATATAGGTGATTAGAAACTTCACTCCGCCTTTCACAGTATCAATCAGACTGGACGATACACTAATTGATAATCTGTTCGGCTATTCTGCAATCTTACAATCGCTGTAGCTATCAATTTGAACAGACTACTAAATGCTAGTGAAATCGTCTTGCAAATGTCTTCGAGATAATCTGTTTTTCTTAAAATTAAAGCGTTAAAGAATTTAAGGGTCAGATCGACCGCAGAAAGGCTATGCCAGAGCCTATTATCTAAAAGGCACTAATTAAATACAATTTCCATTTGATGGTCGTCTTAGTGTCCTAGTTGATTCCGTTATAGAGGCCCTTGATGGCTCTAGAATCGCTACTGATGCTGTTTCCAGGCGACTAGGTCTAGTGAAAGCATCAGTGTTAAGTGGGGATATATTGGACGTCACAATTCAACATCATTGTCAACGGCGTTGTCCTCTCAAGATTGACACTGTACGGAGGGGCAGTCATTTCCCCGCTGATCCAGCTCGGCTTTTTGGCAAATTTAAGGCCACCACGAGGGCTTAGTATAATCTCGTCTTAAATGCTACGGCAAATGTCCCTAATACTGCTAATTAATTGCGAGTCTTAACTAAAAAATCAATGGCCGATTCTCGCTTGGAAAAAAAACCCCAACATTTTATAACTCATGAACAAAGACGGATGCCAATGGAGAATGGGCTGTTTACCCCCAATTAGACATAAATATGCAGAAGACAACGATAATAGCTGGCCCCGAACGGATTTAGTTAAGTCATTACACCAGAATGGGCAAAAGATGTACATAGAGTTGATCGAGCCTTTCAAACGACGGAAGAAAAACGGGCTGAATTTCTCCTTAAGTTGTAGCATGGGTAGCATTACCAATTTTACAGCAAGAGATCACAGAGAAATTCTATTCAAACTCTGCACTGTTTACACATTGCGGAGAAGCCAAGACGAGTTATGACCAGCATCAAGTTCTCAAATCCATGTCCCATCGCGGCACATCGGAAGTTTATTTGTGTCAAGGAGGAGAATTATCAGGTGATTTCTGCGCGACACCTACACACTTGGTTAGGCATGACAGACTCGGCTCGGTGTGTCGTCAATGTATCCCCGTCTAGCATGGTAACCCCAGCTAACTCACAGCAACTCTAATTTAACTTGTGTCTCAATCCCAGTTATGTTCCTTGAACAGTCTGTAAAAAGGTGACTTAGGCGAACTATCTGAGGCCATGAAGCTTATTTATACGGCTATCACTATGAGTTATTAGTCCCATGAATTGTCTTTAGATTTTTTTTCCAATTCTGGACTAATACAATGCTAATGTAAAAAAATGTTTCTTATAGAGTCTCCAGGATGAGTTACCTACGAAGAACCAATCAAACAAAATAATGAACTTCTAAAAAAAAAATCAAAAAAAAATCTGTGAGGCACACAACTGAAGAAAGGGATAAAAAAGCTGAATTATTTGCTCTGACAGCTTTCATATATATGAATCAGACATTTTTTCCTCTAATATAGATTTTTTTCTATACCTTTTACATTATTTATAAAACCCCAATGTAAAAAGCCATGTTATCAGATTGAAATAAATATTATGAGATAAAAGAATATCTATTACACATTTTAATATCTTAATTTAATACCCACCCACCCCAATTTATGTATATTGTAAAAGGAATCTGAATACAAGGACATAAGCTGGTAGTTTACTCTACAGGGTATCAAAGAATATAAAACTATTTCGTGGATAAAAGAGAGAAAATCAACTCTAGGGGTTTTCAAATTGGTAAAAACCTGGGGCTGGCCGTGGGCTTTGCACTCATTTAAAAATCACCAGGATGGATTTTTCATTATAATCCTACAACCCTGGATATGAAGGGATATTTTTCTCTTATACCAGTCACCAGAATTAGCTCCAAAAACATAAAAAAATGTCATTACTTCTGCATTGATTTCGTTAGGTCGCATTTTTTTTTTTTCCTTATTGTGACATCACGCATGGGAGATGGGGTATATGGTGGAAATGTCTTACACCCCTTTCTTACCCTGGACACTTCTCACATATATGCAAAGGAATGAGAAAAATTGAATGAAATGTTATAGGAGACTAACTGTAAATAAGCCCATGCCTGGTAATAAGCCCAACCATATCATGGGCCAAACCCCAACTATTGCAGTTCCGTAGAACATATATGCCTGGTAATAAGCCCATGACTTGTAATAAGCCCACCCATACCTATTGCAGTTCAGTAGAACAGTTATGCCTGGTAATAAGCCCATCCATATCTATTGCAGTTCAATAGAACATTTATGCCTGGTAATAAGCCCATGCCTGGTAATAAGCCCAACCATATCATGGGCCCAACCCCAACTATTGCAGTTCCGTAGAACATATATGCCTGGTGATAAGCCCATGACCTGTAATAAGCCCACCCATACCTATTGCAGTTCAGTAGAACATTTATGCCTGGTAATAAGCCCATGTCTGGTAATAAGCCCACCCATATCTATTGCAGTTCAATAGATTAACTGCCACAGAATGCTAGTTCATTATATCCTGTAATAAGTCATGATCAACCTGGTTTAAGACGGTGACTTTGTTTTCGCCACCTGACTAGTGAATTTACGTTTTTCATATTGTAACAAATAAACATTACTTGTTTAAAAATATTCAGAGTCATATTGAATTTGCAGATATACTTTATCTGAAAAAATAAAACATGTTCGAAAATGTTCACAGGTATATATATCAGATCATTTTTATGTGCATATGCTATGAATTATAATTAATCCAATAACTTGCAAAGCTTGTAGAAATAAAAGACTTGGTCTTGAACATGGGAAAAACCTGTTAGGTCACTGCCAGAGTTACAGACAGTTTTACACCTGGTCCAGACTAATTAAGGTAACTTACCTGATGGAAGCCGAGGTATTGTTCCACCGTTCTGGAGGCGAAGAAGACCTCGCCATCACATGTTACGACAAACAGGAAGCCATACAGGGCCTGAAACATGTATATGGCCACCTAGATCTTACATATTGAAGAACTTTCACACAAACAATAAAAAGTACATTAACGTCTACTGGTTTTTAACTCTAACATTGAATCCCAGTAGAACTTGTTTGAATCTGTTTAAGAATGTGCTGTCTGGGATGATATAAGAAATTACAAAATTATTTGTAAGAAATTATGAAGAAACCTGTATTTGTTTTATAAGTGAGCTAATATAAGGAGATATATGAGTAATTATTCACAACTAAGCTAACAGATTAGGTACCTGTTTGTAAGTAGCTATGGTTTCTGTTATTATTCGTAAGTTAAGGTACCTGTATTTATTCATAAATTATCTAAGGTACCTGTAAGATGCTGTCTCCCTCGGAGAAGCCGGGGTCGGGGAAGAGGTGTGACCGCCCTATCAGATGATGAGTGTCAAGGTTATAACGGTCTGGAAGCACAGCTGCAAAACAGGTCAACATCATGATTAAGTTAAAGGTTAAAGGTCAAGGTTCAAGTCATAGTTAGTTGTACAGAAAAATATAATACACACATGCGCTCAATCTAGTACATTACCGTAGCTTAACATCAAACTAGGGTAAAATTTAAATATTTACATAAAACTTAATAAAAAATAATAATATTTAAAATGATTGCCAAAGACAATGTACGAAAAACTACTGATAGTTCTGCACACATTTACAAAAAAAATGAATTAGAAAATAAAAAAATCGTTTTGAAATCTTAATTAAACTGAATCTAGGAGCCATGCGAGCGTAAAATTAAGGATGATGATAATTGGTATGTTCATCCATGTTGTACTTAAACAGATAATAATGAAATTACTTGATAGAGTTAATAACATTCTATAAGACAGTAAAAGTACACATGAAATAAATTTGCATTTATTATTCATCCATGTTGTTCTTGCTGATAATAATGTAATTAAACAAAAGAATTTAATAACTTTAATAAAACAGTGTTAAAAGTACACATGAACTACAGTCATGTAACAGACCTGCATTTATCATTATCTACTCAATTTTGGAGTTACCTACTTGTATCCATCTATATATTTACAACAGCATAAAAACCAAACAAATAGTGTGAGGGCCTCATGCAGGCTTTGTTTTGAATGTGTTTTCCTACAAATAACTTTATCGCAAGATGTTAAAAATGTCTTTTCTTATCTTAAAGTTAAGGTTGAATTTAAGGCGTGATTGCATAACTAGGCCTTGATCAGGTTCACGCTCACTACTTCATCAGATAGACAAGACCACGACTATTGTTGGACGGGTATCCCATAACACAATGGGTTATCTACCATCTCAAGGTATTAGGCAAGGGTCACCAGCCGTGCCCGGCTTATTATAGCTCCGATTTCGTTTAATACTGTGCCATGTGAAAATTGTGATTTTGGAGTATTTTCATTATTCTTGTTTACTCAAAAATATTTGTATATATGGGAACAGTTTAATAAGTGAGAGATGAAAAGGAAGAGAGATGAAAAGGAAGGGATGAAAGGAGAAAAAGCAAAACAAGAGAAAGAAGGAGTAAAATGACATCAGAGAAGAATAACAGATGGGAAAAAAGTTAAAAACAAAGGAAAATAGAAAAAAGAAATGAATGAATTAAACAGGAAAGGAAAAATAAATGGAAAACCTAAAAGAAAGAGGATATGTGAGCAGATTCAGGAAACAGATTAGAGAAGGAAAGAAAAACAGGGAGAAAATAGGGTGAAATGATAGCAGAGGGAAAGAGAAAGGAAGGACAAATTTGTAAAAGTGAAACAATTAACTGACTTTAACATATATATAGATTCAAATGAGGGAAGGATTAAAGTTGATTAACACAAGGAGGATTTGTGGGCAGAAGGAATGAGGGTAGTAGAAACATGGAGGGAGGTTGGTGAATGGAAAGAAGAACCTGCTCCAGTAGGAAGGATTTAAAACATTTACCTCTGGGCTGACACGACTACTTTCTACAGAACTATATGCTACACCATCATACATTCTCATTGGCTGTTTGTTTTGTCTGCCATGTTTGTATACATATCTATGACACCTGCACAAGACTGTATCGTATCCTTTTTTAATTTTTATTTCCCAATACACTGTGAAGAATCTTAAATCTATACAAATGTGCAGAATTTCTATCTTGCTCCTGCAAACTTTGACTATTTAGCACACTTTAAGAACAATTTCCCCATTCATTGCATTACTTTGGAGTCCATCTGGATTTTTCTGCACACCTTACATATAATGGCACACATTTGGAAAACATCTTGATTTTCCCATTCCACCTACCCTACATGTATGGCATATAACTCCTGTTTTCTGGAATAATGTAGAAACAATAATTAAGAAATAAAACATTTATTTAATGGGTCTGGATGTGCAATCAACCAGAATTTTTATTCGGCCTGGCCCAATAAGATACTTTATGTGTTCCCAGTACCTCTGGGCAAATTTCAGCTAGGTCTGTTGAACATCCACCCAGTAAATAACTGTATTGTGTGTGGATGGGAAAACAGATTATCCCAAGACACGATCTGAAGAGGAAAGGGTGCTAACAAACTATTTGTCCAAAATCAGGAATTTGTTGTTGTTGCTAGTTTACTTGAAATGTAAAATGATAAATCTAATTCCTTTATTTTCTTTCCTTCTTTAAAGTATAACAGGAGAGGAAAGTTGCAAGACCAGACAGGAATTTGAACCCAGGATCTCCCAACTCTAACTGGCGCTCTTACCAACTGAGCTACCTGGTCGTCAGAGATCGACCCCGTCAAGTTCTGCTACATTTTTAAAGCCTTTGCCCAAAAAGACAGCACTACTTACAACCTAGTTGCAGGTATCCCCTTGCCAAGCGTACACCCAGCACATGAAACAGGGGTTGGTCACAGGCATCTGTGTAACAGGAGAGGCAAAATTCACAGCCAGCCCGGGGTTTGAACCCGGGACCCTCCGAAATCAAGACGGACACTATATCTATCAATTGATCATGAGTTACCTATAGTCACAGGCAATCTACCCTGTCCAGTTCCGCTACATTAATACAAATAACCCGTCAGTATGATCATCTCTGTTTGTGGCAATTGACTTGTACACTGAGGAAGAGGTGTTAAGGATTAATGGTTGTACTATACTACTATTAGTAATGGCCTGTATGTCTTACAAAGATTTAATATGTCGTACCATAATTTCATTCCACTGTGTATTACAGTACATATTTATCAATTAGCCATGAAATAATGTATCCAGCATCAAACCTGGATTTAACCAGAGTTTAATGTCCGAAAGACCATAAAATCCTGATCATACGGATTTCCTAATGAAAGTGGAAACCTGGTTGTCTCTGCTGAATAATGCAGTAGGTAGCACTTCACCTGTTAAAAGTACACCTGGGCACACCTGTAGTCTATGTGTCCAATCAGTGGGCACATACACAGCTAGTTATACCAGATTATTTATAAAATCTTCCAAATATTTTGTATTAAGGGTGTATGCAACCTTGCAATATGTGTTAGAATTATCTCCCTTTGAGTTTGTTAACTGAGCGATATCTAATATTTCAGGCTTATTCAATTTAATGTATGTATTTTTTTTGTATGAAATATTGTGACATCATTGATATATAATGACTATAGAATTAAAATATTATATCTTACAGGTTTGATAAAGCGTGGAGCTCTTTTAGAAAGGAAACAGTAATGGCAGAGTGTGGTAACGTGTCACCTTAAATAGTTTGTACTATCACACTGCTACTTTTTCGTAATTGATTTTTTTTGAAAGCCTTTTTGTCCACATAGGCTTAATCCCAGAGAAAAACCTAAAATTAATAAACAACAATAAGAGTTACAGGTTAGTGGTCACCATCGGAAACCCATGAGAAACATCTTAAAGTCATCAACACAGGTAACCCCGGAGAAACATCTGTAAATTTTGTCACCACAGGAAACCATTGACAAACTTCTTTAAATGAGTTCCACAGGTAACCCCTATCAAAACATCTGTGAACTGTGTCACCACAGGTAACCATTGACAAACTTCATTAAATCAGTTCCACAGGTAACCCCTTTCAAAACATCTGTGAACTGTGTCACCACAGGTAACCCCTATCAAAACATCTGTGAATTGTGTCACCACAGGTAACCATTGACAAACTTCATTAAATCAGTTCCACAGGTAACCCCTGTCTGAAAAACACCTGTGATCTCATCAAGTCTCCACAGGCATAGGTTCACCCTTGAGAAACGTTATGCAATGTAAATCTTTCCACAGTGAACCCAGTTAAAAAAAGGCGTGCTAAACTCATCCTTGACATGAAGCACCTGTATGTAGTTAGCACAATTTAAATTAAGGACAGTCCCAGGCAACAGGTGGTGTCATAACACAAAGCCACTATGACACAGCAGATTATCTTATGTTGTACTTTTATGAATAATGCGGAACAAGAAATCTCCGACCATAAATGAGTTACACATTACATATCCATTATTATTGTTGATTTTTTTTTTGCCGGGGGATAAATTCTTAACTTCTGTGCACAGAATGTCACATGTTCTCATATCCATGTCGCCAATATAAGTCTCGGATTTCAAGCACCTGTGATAAGGCATGAAGCCAATAAATGTATATTACCGGTATATATAAAACATAATTTGCGATTTTCAGATTAAGTAATACATTACAAACAAAACTGGTTAATACTTCCTTCCATAACCAGTCCGTAATACAAGTCCGACTGTTTGTCAAAACAATGGCGACATTTTGTATGGATTCAAAACTTCAATACAGCTAACATCAGATGACAAATCGATTCAAAATTTCAGTTTTTTCTCTCCTTCAAAAATCAATTTGGCTAGACAATTGAAGGCATAATGATATACCAACTGTATACGTTGAAACTGCATAGGTGCATTATACAGGCATGGCTGACTTCACTGTGTTACACAACAAAATCAATAAAATTTAAATTTTCTATGTCACAACTACAAATTTAAGACATCTTCTGTCTAGATAAGGGTATTGATTTTGTTTGTAGGACACCAGGCTTGCAGAAACCAATCCATATTTGCCAAAAATAAGTGAGAAACTTATAAAGAGATGGTTTATGATGGTTATGTCAAAACTATACGGCTCTAATACAAAAGGAATCAGAAATGTATCATAACATGGATTGTATCTTTACCAGTGACGTGTAAAGAAGAAGTTTTTTTGTGGCAAGACTAAGATGTCAATGTTCTCCACAAGTTTAGATTTAAATATTATATGTACGGTTGTGGGATGGTGATGTGAATTATAAGTAGCGGTCCAATGTTCAGGGTGAAAAAAACAAAAACCGAACAAACGTTATCCTTGATCTACATAAATATTGAATCTGTGATATTTCAAACAATCTTAAAAATCAAAACTTCAACGTTTGTGTTCTGGGAAAATATGACACAATTGTTTAAGTTATCATGGTAATTTGTCTTCAGACAAATCGGTCACTATCTTTACTACAGAGCCTATAAAATCCCTGTCCCACCGCTGGCACTACACTACAGTATTCCACTGGAATTCTTTCTTGTGTATGTATATAGTAACCTTCCCTTAATTTCTTTTTGAAGATAACTGTCGTGCGACCTAATTAGGCCTAGATACATCCATCGGCCACATACCTCAGTTGGTTAGAGCGATTATAAGAATAATGATCTGAGGTCCAGGGTTTGAATCCCCGTCCAGCCGCGTTGTATTATTTTAAACTCAGAACATTGATTTTGATAATTCTTTTGCTCTGTTCAGTTAATCTTTGTTATCATTTTTTCTCTTTTAAAAGTCCTGCAAGATAATAATTTGGATTCCTTTGAAGACAAGATTTATCAAAGGTAAAGTCATGCTGGAAAAAAAACAAATTCCAATGGAGTTACAGTATTTTGCAGTGGTACATGGATCCTTAACTAATATTCTGACCATTAACAATGGTTTGTCCAGGACAGATATTTACAGGTACCACTGACCATTAACAATGGTTTACCCAGGACAGATATTTACAGATACCACTGACCATTAACAATGGTTTGTCCAGGACAGATATTTACAGATACCACTGACCATAAACAATGGTTTGTCCAGGACAGATATTTACAGGGACCACTGACCATTAACAATGGTTTGTCCAGGACAGAAATTTACAGGGACCACTGACCATTAAACAATGGTTTGACCAGGACAGATATTTACAGGTACCACTGACCATTAAACAATGGTTTGTCCAGGACAGATATTTACAGGTAGTATTGACCATTAACAATGGTTTGTCCAGGACAGATATTTACAGGTACCCCTGACCATTAACAATGGTTTGTCCAGGACAGATATTTACAGATACCACTGACCATAAACAATGGTTTGTCCAGGACAGATATTTACAGGTACCCCTGACCATTAACAATGGTTTGTCCAGGACAGATATTTACAGGTTCCACTGACCATTAACAATGGTTTGTCCAGGACAGTTATTTACAGGTACCACTGACCATTAACAATGGTTTGACCAGGACAGATATTTACAGGTACCACTGACCATTAAACCATGGTTTGTCCAGGACAGATATTTACAGGTACCCCTGACCATTAACAATGGTTTGTCCAGGACAGATATTTACAGATACCACTGACCATAAACAATGGTTTGTCCAGGAAAGATATTTACAGGTACCACTGACCATTAACAATGGTTTGTCCAGGACAGAAATTTACAGGTACCACTGACCATTAAACAATGGTTTGACCAGGACAGATATTTACAGGTACCACTGACCATTAAACCATGGTTTGTCCAGGACAGATATTTACAGGTACCACTGACCATTAACAATGGTTTGTCCTGTTAAACAATGGTTTGTCCAGGACAGATATTTACAGGTACCACTGACCATTAAACCATGGTTTGTCCAGGACAGATATTTACAGATACCACTGACCATTAACAATGGTTTGTCCAGGACAGATATTTACAGATACTGCTGACCATTAACAATGGTTTGTCCAGGACAGATATTTACCGGTACCAATGGCCATTAACAATGGTTTGTCCAGGACAGATATTTACAGGTACCATTGACCATTTACAATGGTTTGTCCAGGACAGATATTTACAGGTACCATTGCCCATTAACAATGGTTTGTCCAGGACAGATATTTAAAGGTACCACTGACCATTAACAATGGTTTGACCAGGACAGATATTTACAGGTACCACTGACCATTAACAATGGTCTGTCCTGTTAAACAATGGTTTGTCCAGGACAGATATTTACAGGTACCATTGACCATTTACAATGTTTTGTCCAGGACAGATATTTACCGGTACCATTGACCATTAACAATGGTTTGTCCCGGACAGATATTTACAGGTACCACTGACAATTAACAATGGTCTGTCCTGTTAAACAATTGTTTGTCCAGGACAGATATTTACAGGTCCCATTGACCATTAACAATGGTTTGTCCAGGTCAGATATTCACAGGTACCACTGACCATTAACAATGGTTTGACCAGGACAGATATTTACAGGTACCACTTACCATTAACAATGGTCTGTCCTGTTAAACAATTGTTTGTCCAGGACAGATATTTACAGGTCCCATTGACCATTTACAATGTTTTGTCCAGGACAGATATTTACCGGTACCACTGACCATTAACAATGGTTTGTCCTGTTAAACAATGGTTTGTCCAGGACAGATATTCACAGGTACCACTGAACATTAACAATGGTTTGTCCAGGACAGACATTTACAGGTACCATTGACCATTTACAATGTTTTGTCCAGGACAGATATTTACCGGTACCAATGGCCATTAACAATGGTTTGTCCAGGACAGACATTTACAGGTACCATTGACCATTTACAATGGTTTGTCCAGGACAGATATTTACAGGCACCATTGACCATTAACAATGGTTTGTCCAGTACAGATATTTACAGGTACCACTGACCATTAAACCATGGTTTGTCCAGGACAGATATTTACAAGTACCATTGACCATTAACAATGGTTTGACCAGGACAGATATTTACAGATACCACAGCTTTGAATGTACTTTTTGTAGGTCAGCTGCTTTGAGTTATATTAAATGAGTTAAACTTGCTGAAAGTATCAGTTAAAGCAAACAAAATCAATCAATGAATTTACTGACGGAAAGTTGTAATATATATTTCATTTGTCCGTCACAAACGTCAATAAATTTGTCCATTTTATAATCTGTTTTCGATACCCTATAAACAACACTTTACAATTTGATCTATCGTCAATGTCCTGAAACAAAAGCCAGTTTTACCATGAAATTGTCCCCTAATAAAACCATGATGCGTCTTTAATACGATTCTACTTCATTCAACCAGTGTCACCGAGGTCAGAGATAAATCACGCCAGTCCTATATAATACTGGATAATAACTATTAAAACATGATACTGGTAAAAATTGCATTATCTGTTTTATTACCAGTCTTTTCTATTAGTTTTTTCCCCTTCCTTTGTTTTAAAAATTGGATGTTAAGACTACAAATAGAAAATTTGCTCGTCATTACAAACTAATGGTGCCTCTGTGAAGGGATTTATTTGAAGTGGCTAGACACTCGATCCTTTACCTGCTACCTTCAGCCTCCTTCCCATGATTTACAGCGACTCAGTCCATGAGATTTACGTCGGGACCGTGTCTCCGAGATTTACACAACTCAAGAAAACTGAGATGGAGACAATTGCGGAGGGCTTGTGTTAGACACATCCCACCCCCTGATAGATTTAAAATGGCACTGAAACTCTAGCTCGGGAGTGATGGATGAAGCCGGGCAATTAAACAATAAATCATGGCTGAATTTCCGCTCCATTTGGTTCTGACGGAGAAATCATCGACTTGGCCAGAACTCCATATTAAGAGCACTTACGACGCAAATATGAAGCAAGCTCAATATCTTAACTTCATCGTAACATAATTTCTGAAAATTCCACTTCACGGTATCAGCATAGCTTTTTCTGAAATATTGTTTTTCAAAGACAAAAGAAATATGAAGCTGATAACGGATGGTCATCTACAATGTTGCTGAAATGATTTTCTCAGACGAAGAAGTCAATGTCATACATTTGTAATACGTGTATCAATTCGTTAAAATTCCATGTTCAAATTATTTTTCACCTGTTTATGACTGTCTCAGCTTCAAGCTAGGATAGCCTATCATTTCTAAAATTCCATCTTATTATCTAAGGTTGAAGTGTCATCCTTGGGAAACTATTAATTCTATATATATTACCTACCACTGGTGGTACAGCCAATCACATCTAAAGAGGCTTAATCTTACAAAGTATTCCATGATCTAGCTGCAGGCATCATTGAAATGACCTGTGACATACCTCAGATCCTGTTCAATTATACGACGCTGAAATCACATGTAACAAGAGGTTTCTAACTTAGTGTGCTAGGTGGTTGTACCATAGAGGATGCCATCGTCATGATGAAATTGTATGACAAGGTCATCAGCTGTGATTTCAAACCAACCTTTAGTACTCTCCATTGAAATTTGATCCTGGCCTTAACTTCAGCCAGATAATTAGAGAATTGTTCATCTTGTGATTTGGAATTCATACAGTAAAATAACACAAAAGAATGAATTTTGAATGAGTATTATACATAAGCTGGTGTGGGTGTGGGTGTGCATGTGTGTGAGAGGAAAACAAATTACAACATTTTATATACTTAAGCGTTGTACATAGCTACCGGAAATAGAAGAAGACTGATATAGGCATAGCCTGTTGTCTAATTCTTTTGTCAATACTGTTCTAACATCTTCTTTAATGTTAACTTATATGTTTGTATAATATATGTATTGTCAATAAAATAATTTTGAAATTGAAAAAAGAATGAATTTTAATTATGTTACATGTGTAACAACACAAAAAGGCCATTAAATACAGTAAAACATTGATAAACGCCCCTCGTTTCATTTGCAACCTTGTTTACTGCCACCTCGTTATTTCAATGTCCCTTTTTCCCATACTCTTAAGAATTCCTTTACAGATTTCCTCAATTAATTTTGCCAACCCCTTTATAATGCCAAAATTACTCTGGAGAAACAACGGTGGCAGCTATAGTATAAAGAAAAACCTGTATATTGCAACACACAGGAATACTGTATCGCAACATAAAAATGAGATATGGGTGAATCGCAGTACTTTTTTATACGTATCTGTAAGGGTGTTTAACCCCATACATTACTACACAGTCCAACAGATATATACAAATAACCATTCAACAGGCTATTGTACATGTAAGTGGTGGCAATCTGTTGAAATTTGTAATTGATGATCATCACAAACGTCCTAACGCTGTATAACTTACATCATCAATGATTCAGTTTGACAATGTTTTGACAACACGCTCTCCTGAAATAAGGCATCGTTTGTCAGAAAAAAACCTTACTCTTTTCCATTGACAATGTATTGTGATACGTATTGCGATTGATAGCTTCTGTGTTCTATATATCGTGATACACTCCAGGCATATCGTGAAACCTCACGAAAATTAACAACCCCTGTGATGTCATAAGTAACAATTATTTGTCATAAAAAGTGAAAGAAATGGCATCACTTTCCTTTGATACTGGTCCATTTTTTTTCTTCAAAAGTTATTTTTTGTTTTGTTTATGGAAAAGTAAATATGATAATAACATAAATGTCAAACTCGTTTCAGTTCTGTCGAAGTTGTATAACTTACTGAAGTTGTATTTCATTGAAAACCACAGACAACTAGAACTTTGTTTGAGATCTTGTTTTTGCTAGGCTAGCTAGCCTGGTGCCTGTGGCAGGCATCCTTGCCGTACTGTCCCTAGCTTGGAAGGAGACTCCTGATTTTGGACCCTAAAATTGAGCATTTTCAACCAGTGAATTTGCTAAACTATTCCTATTTTTTTCTAAGATCTGATGATTTCATCTGAAACATGCTATTTAAAAGTGTAAATTTTTCTCTATGGTGTACATACATTAATTTTATTTATGCTTTTAATTCCTGTGCATGTGTGAGAATCTCCCCCATGGAAATTTTAAAAAGTTGGCAAAGTATGCCGTGGCCAATCATGATGTTGCAATGTTCTATCTCACTTGCTACAGTCACACCTGTCTATAAGGGCCACCAAAGGTAGAAAGCAAAACCAGGTTTAATAGGTAGGTGGTCCTCATTGGCAGGTTATCAATGTAATAAAGTATGTATAAAGAAAAGACAATTTTCAGTAATTTTATAAAGGTTGTTAAAGTCAGGTGGCCTTTATAGACAGGTTGTTAGAGTGTTCTCTGTCTAAACCAGACACTCCTGGTCCACAGACCCTGGTCAGTTTGCAGAGTTCCAGTTTGAAGATGGTTCTATTTTGTAGAGAGTTCCAGTTTGTAGAGAGTTCCAGTTTATAGAGAGTGTCAGTTTATAGAGAGTGTCAGTTTGTAGAGAGTGTCAGTTTGAAGAGAGTCTATTCGTTATGCTTTGTCATTGTCTGAACTGTATTCATTGGTTGGTTAAGATGAAAATCAGGATCGAACAGTTGGATTGAGACCATGCATGTGATGTATATAGTAAAACACAAATGATAATTTTTATGGATACATCTGTAGGGGAGGGTCCCTTTTAGACAGGTTTCCATTAAGGCAGGTTTCATATTTGTTAGGAAAAGTTCCATGTGCAACGAATGAAGTGCTGGCATGAAATACCACCAATACATTTCTTCTATTTGTGTCTAATCCAGAATCCAGATAAATAATTCATAAAAATGTTTTGAAGCAATTTTATAAACCAAATACGTTAAACAAACTATCTCAAACAAATAGATGTATAGAGGATAGGGTTACCGTGCCTCCAGTCATGAAATTCATTAAAAGTCAATTTCTTAGGAAAGTAATCAAATGAAAACCCTCTATCGATGGAGAAACTTACTCCAAATGATAACTAAAGCTGCCAAATATTTGATTTCCAAAACAAATTTCCATGTAGGGATGTTGTAAACTTATTAATTTAGTTAAGTGATTTCATTGGCTGTGTAGGTTCAACTGATGACAGAGATTTGATCTAACGACAAACATCTCTAACAATCCCGAGTGGACATTAACAAAATAGCACTGTCAGCTTACAGTATACATAATATAAATGAATATCTCAGATTTAAAACTCAATTTTTTGAAACTATTAACCTTTAATTACCCTTCAAATAATCTGCAGTACTGTGTCTAAAATTAATTTACAACAAGCACAAGTATTCGAAATTTGAATACCAATAGGCAAAGTGGAATAAAAGTTAAATCATGGATATCAATTTTGAAGGATGGACAGATGAATGGACAACTATGCTGGGCATGACAGATAAATGGATGAAAAAAGAATTAATTCTTCTTTCTGTCATTATTTGGAATGACAAAATAAATCTTAAAGATGCCAAAACAGTAAAAGACTGGCTTTGAAAATGTGATTGTAGCCACCGAGTTTTAAAACTAACCAGTCACCCAGTCAACTCAGACTAGCCCACACATCTGTAAGATGGAGATTTTTATGCTCCTAGCATGCATCAGTTTTGCTCCGGAATATTGCCTCAGATTTTAGAATGTTTCGTGAATTGTAGATTGGTAATATAGATGTGATCCTGTACATAAAGCAGACAAACGCTGATTAGCTTGGGGCTAAGTTGCTAATTCACTTTCTGTGTTGTCTGATAGCCTATCAGGTCGCTAAAACAGAGTGGCCTGCATGCCGCGTCCCTTCCAAACAGGTCCAACGACATGGCTGCCAAGTCCGGAGTCACTTTCAACACCGTATGAACAACTGAATTTTTTTTTATTACCAAAGGACATGAAAGCAGGCACAGGTAACAAAGAGAAAAACAATATATCAGTTCCTTATTAGACTCATATAGTCTCTGTTGATATCTTTCTGTTTAATCTACCTGAAAATATACTTTGGTCTGGTTGAATGTGACAATCAAAGTAGTTCTTTGATTGGCTTCTGACAAGTTTTGCCACTTCTGCGACCAAATCTTTCTGCAGTGAAAGAGAAAACATCTTTTTAAGGAACGAGAAGTCCCTTAAAACTACCCATTTGCAATACCGATACAGTAACAAAAAGCTTAACAGTTCCATATGAAAACTCAAAAATATTCTACAAATATTGAACTTTTGCCCTGATATAATCAGCAACAAAATATTAAAGATCATCTAAATATATGTACTTCATCTGAACGCCAAGTAAACCGGTCAGAGCTCATCTAATGACTGGCCACTGAGTCGTCTCCCTTCCTTTTGATTGATGCCAAACAGGAAGTAAGGAAAGTGTCTGGTATTGATTTGATAATTAGTCCAGCTTTGTAACCTCGCACTTGACCAATCATGCGTAACTTCACTTCTTGAAAAGATTCGCTATAATATGTCGCGATTGGGACGGCTTTAGTAGCTATCCTGTATACAGGAACCTGATGACTATCTCTAATAAATTTCATTAATCCAATGACTTCCCATATAGCTATGTATTGTAAGCCTTGTTTTGCGTAAACTGGCCAGTTCAAAGACAACGGTGAGTGATGTACTGAGCCACCCCAATCAGGGATCTAAGAGAAGCGAGCCACCCATCCGTAACCAGAGGTGGCCATCTTTGCCATATCGCTGTAGGTGCCTGATAATCAAAACAAATAAAATCGTCAGAAAAACACATAATTTGTTTCATCAATCGCAGTCATTATGTCATCTTCCGTCAACATACAATATGACGGGCTACACGTCAGTGATCAGGGCCACGTACATGTGAGGCCTTTCGGGGATTTTAATTACGCTGCCTGTTTGAAATACAGAGTGTGACTAGGTTATGTGTCTCTTTAGACAGATTTAACGTATTTCCGGGAGTTTTAACGCAAATACCTATGACACACACACACACAGCTAAACATCCATATACTGGGATCACATCCAATTTGTCGCATCAGTTCAAACAGTGGAGACAAAACTAACAGCAACATTGATTTAATGGTTCATTAAAGGAAAATTTTAAGAAATTTACATGTTTGGATATCGCCCAATTAAGAATGACTAATGCTGTTCAATATCATCAATTTAAAACCCTTTCATCCCCGATAATCACTGGGTCTGCGTAAATTATGCATTATTTTCCTATATAATATTTCCTATTTTTAATAAATTTGATTTGATGTTCTGATAACCTACATACTCATAGCAAAAAAGAGAAAGTGATAATGATTTCTACTTATCAGATCAAAATTCTAAGTCAATTAATTATTTTTTTAAAAAAGATTTTTTATAATTCATACAGTTGAAATCATGTCACTTGAATTAACAAGATTTGATACATTAAACTGATTACTTAGGGAATGGGTTCCCCTAATTATTAAAGATTGTGTAAAGTGATTTCTGTGAAAACTTAAGGTTACCTGGGGAACTATAGGTTGCTCAGAGAACTAAAGGTTGCCTGGGGAACGATAGGTTGCTCAGAGAAATAAAGGTTACCTGGGGAACGATCGGTTGCTCAGAGAACTACAGGTTACCTGGGGAAAGATAGGTTGCTCAGAGTACTAAAGGTTACCTGGGGAACTATAGGTTTCTCAGAGAACTAAAGGCTACCTGGGGAACGATAGGGAGCTCAGAGAACTAAAGGCTACCTGGGGAACGATAGGGAGCTCAGAGAACTAAAGGTTGCCTGGGGAACGATAGGTTGCTGAGAGAACTAAAGGTTACCTGGGGAAAGATAGGTTGCTCAGAGTACTAAAGGTTACCTGGGGAACGATAGGGTGCTCAGAGAACTAAAGGTTACTGGATGAATGAAAAGAATACTCCTTTGATGGACTTCAAAGCATACAATTATAACAGTACATTGTATAAACATTTTCTAAGCTAGATAGACTTCCTGGAAAAAATTATTGAGGGCACTTATGGGGATTAAATAGTTTGGAAATAAAATCAAGATATTGTCCCATCTTATCTTCCAGCCTTAAATGACGATAATAATTAAGTGACAAATGTCATTAATTCAGGTGTAAGAAGGATGTGTCTATTCTCCTTACAATTTATCGTTAATGTTGAAGAATTTCAATTCTTTGATGTCAGTCAATTTATTTTTTTATTTAAAACTCACTTCTTTAATTGCTTCATATACCTTCAGACAAGTGAAAGAAAAAAACAATCTAATCGGACAAATCAATAAAAAATGTGTGATCACAGAATCAATTAACCCCTCCTTTATAAACAAATCACCATGAAAAATACTTAACTCAGGCATAACAGACCGTTCTGGCTCACAAGCATGACATATATATATAGCCTAATCAAAGCCAGCATTATTCATATTTAAGCCTTTCCAAAATATACAACCCAATTTATTCATCCATGAAAAATGATACGAACATGTAAATATATGATGAGGAATAACGGTTTCTGTGTGTTTCAGCCTCCGCCAACAGTTAACATGAAACTATACATAGGCACTGTCAGGCCACCAGTCCCAACGCATTCGGAAATACAGAAACCTTTTCTGTATTAAATATTTATACATTTTTCTCCATTACCGATTCACTTTCATCTTGTTTTATTTGATTCTACTGAGCTGGGTTGGCACACTGGGTTGTGTTGCTGTATAAACATCAAATGTACGGGGACTATCAGATCTTCAATAGTTCCACCCATAAATACACACATCTTTCCCTATCGACCTTTTCTGTTCATTTTATGTCGCAAGTTGAGAAGGTCTTAGAACTCTTCATAGACACTGCATCAAACTGACATACCTTGATCTATAGTATACTCAAACAGCAGAGAATATTACGAGAGAATTATTTTCCGCAAACGTTTTATTCGAATGTAAGAGTACCCAGAGGGTATTGGTATTTAAGTAGTTACAATGTAAAACGAGAAAGGAATTTTAATTGGCCTACGAGGAATATACCCATTTGAATAAGATAAATAAATGATGATCGGTTTGTCCTATGCTACGTGTTAAACCTAATTGCTAAATGATTTAATTATTTAAGTGCATTTTTTTTTTAATCCAGACAAATGTTATAAATGTTCTCTTGACCGTTTTACGAAAAAGTTTGTGAACAAAAAGTTTTAACCTTCCCTGACTTGAACATTAATGATGATGATCATTTTGATAATCTAGAAATTGATAGCAATATGTTAGTTATCAAAGATGACATTTGGGGAAAATTGTTCTTTGGCCAAAAAAAACTTAAGTCTCCTCCTGCATTACGATTTAGTGCAGGCTTGAAATAAAACTGACAGACCTGACGTACATGTAAGTCCTACTATTTCATACAAATGAATGATTAAAATATTGCAACAGAAGTAACTCCAGTTCTCCCGAT
Organism: Mizuhopecten yessoensis; assembly: GCF_002113885.1. Taxonomy (NCBI): domain Eukaryota; kingdom Metazoa; phylum Mollusca; class Bivalvia; order Pectinida; family Pectinidae; genus Mizuhopecten; species Mizuhopecten yessoensis. The sequence continues at coordinate 340,970 of NW_018405334.1, read as the reverse complement.
AATAATCACTAGGAAATAAAAAAAAAAAAAGCCTGAAAAGACAAAAAGTTTGACAACTTTTATAAAGTGTGGGTACAAAGTCCATTTTATATAATGTAGCCTAGCTTCTTTGTTGTCATCTATCACAGTAAATTTTCAAAGACAAATACACTATAAAGACGTTTCTTTTTGTTTTTTGAAATAGGATCCTGAAAAATGTCTCCAATGATAGAGGTTCGTGCTAAATAAACAAGAAACATAATAACGACAGTTTTTCTTCTGTAATTATTGCCATCCCGAGTCAGACTCAGCAGAGTCAATTGACAAATGTATGTATATGGCAAGCACAATATTAACTGTGTTAGCTGCACACGGCCTTGACCCAAATTCTCAACATCTGAATGGATAGAATAATATTTTACCAAGATTTAGATATTGATTTTTAACGTGTTAGGATTTAAAACAGATCCTTTATATAATAATTTTGCGAAAAACTGCCTTTTAAGGCTGCTCAAAAAAATGTTATAAAAGATGATTATACTTGGAGTCTTGTATTTTAAAATAAAATGATTCTGCAGGTTTGTATGACTTAGTGGCGTTTGATTGCCTTGTCGCATGCAAATAGAACCTTGAGAGTGATAATTTTTATACAGGGCACCGCGTGATGTGTTCCCTAGTGACCCCTGCTGCCCACGGCAACAGGTTAGGTTATAAGATTTAAAGCGCGGCGCTTCACATATAAACATTTCCTGACCACAAGAGGGTGATAGCATCCTGATTGCTAAATATAAAGTTCATTTCTTTTTACTCAACCCTGTGGACTCTAACCCGCGGGGAACTGCTATCACTCAAACTGTACTGATCCACCTAAAGATTGAGACATAATAAATTCTATAATGTATTGTTTACAAACCATAAATTTGTCTCTAAAAGACTCTTTGCAAATTATTTTTTAATTGTTGCTTTGACGTGACAAGGCTGCACACGTTTAACAAATTAAAATGGAGATTTGCCGGCGGGTGTGTGCAGCATCCACAGGGCCCTCTAACAAGCTGTAATGAACGCGAAACAAAAGTAAAGCCGAAGTTCTGATTACAAGCCTAGGCCTACTATGATCACAATCTGTAACCTGTAGTGATGACAAGAAGAGAAGCACGTTGGCAGATCCACGGGGATTTCAGAATCCTCCCTTCCTCTTCAACTAATTCCCCCGAAGCACTTCTGTTCCTTCCACTTCTCAAGAAGAAAGTTTTAGGATCAGCCAAACTCCTCAAGTTTCTGGATACGTTTAACATCTGCTTGCAAGGATGCAAGCCTTCCAGTGTTTATGTCCCTGCATACTGCAGTTGACAATTCTCTGGATAAAACTTTATACATACAAATGTATAACGTACTGCCACTACATAATCAAATTACTAAATAACTAAGTGGTTTGCTACCTAAAACCTTGAGACTTTGAAGAGTTAGGCCCCTTTATCAAAAGTCTTTCAGTGTACAAAGATGAAAAATACCCTGCAGAATGATGACAGAAATGAAAAGAAAACCTCTAAGTGTACCACAAACCAAGCAAATGGAAAATTGTTTTCTTGTCTTTCAGGCTTTAATATATAGGGGCAATGTACGCGATGTCCGTATATATTTCCATTGTCATCACAGTATATACGCGATGTCCGTACATATTTCCATTGTCATCACAGTATGTACGCGATGTCCGTATATATTTCCATTGTCATCACAGTATGTACGCGATGTCCGTATATATCTCCATTGTCATCACAGTATATATATATATATATATGTACGCGATCGATGTCCGTATATATTTCCATTGTCATCACAGTATTCGACGAATATTTTCACCTGAACACCAGTAATTCCGAAATCAGTATATTTGTATTTTTCATCTAATTAACCCTGAACCTTGTTATTATTAACCCTTTCACTCCTTGGGTAACTTTAGTAGACTCTACCATGCATTGATCTGGATTAGTCAATTATGGTCTACAGTGGTAAAAGGGTTAAAGTGAACTTCACATGACGGTTTTTATTTTGGAGTTAAAACTGTTGTTTTAGATTAACATAAAAATTGATATAAAATTAGCACCTCATACATATATTATATAAACACTGTTAAAGTTTTTATTGTTGTGAATTATGACATTATGACATCACAACATGTCGTGGCTCTGTGTCATGTAATGCAAGGTTACTGACTTAACTCGGCACAAATAACGATGTTATATTTTATGAACTGAAATAAAAATTTACAACAAAATCAGAGTTACCGATTAAACACAAACTTAAAATAAAAAATTGTGCCTTTATGTTGTCAGACTGTTTTTGAAAACCTTTACGTTGTAAAAATAGAATTTGAATTCGTGAAATGTCGGCAAGGCTAGGATCATTGCGTATCTGAGACTCGTTGCGGAGCTATGCCAGTAAAACCTTGTTTTATTGCTGCCAAATCTGTACAGGCATGGGAGGAGGTGCAAGGAAAGGAAGACGCACCCATAAATCATGTGATTGAGTAGCACTTTTGTGATAATTTGATCACCATGTGCATTTAACACAAGATGCGCTTCCATACTAGTAACCACACAATTAAAAACTTAACAGTCTCATGAATAACTACCGACACAAACGTCGCACGAGGCGAATGATTTACAGGCGAAAAGTGTGGTCCAAAATATCAGTTTTTGGACAAGTCATTTAATTTTACTAGAAGGAGTGTGAGAATTACTGCAGACGAAATTGACTTCTCTCCGAGGTGACACAGATCCTCCCAGCCTAGGAGACCAGCTTTATTATGACATATTTCATTCCTTGGCACCAAGTCTCGCTTGATGAGAAAGAACGGCCTAACAATGCCCGAGTGTCATGTTCATTTACACAACATTAGTCGCTTAAGACAGCTTGACCATAGTCCTAGTGTGAATGCGGGCACCGGCTTCTGTGCTATACATCAAAGCTTGTCCTAAGAGCCAGTCCCCCTCCCGACAGTTAATGAAAAGGAATACCCTTCAGATGTCTACCCCATACCGTCTCCGACTGACACCCTCTCTCAATGTCCTATATAACCCATACTTCTTTTCTGGTAGAATCGCATTGATCTAATAAAGCCTGTTAATCAACTTTATATCATTGTCTCTGCATGTGTACATGACCTTAACCGCATCCTACGACAATATTTACTGGGATGACAGACGCACGGAATCCTTTCTTATCTGTGTCAGTGTATACAATAGAACTATCTCATGTAATGAAGCAATCCATTTTGGTGTAAAAGAAAACTCTATCCTACATTATGTTCAATAAGGGGGCGGTAACTATGATGTCACAGTAAAGACAATACTGTATACTGAATTTTTTTCGCTGCAATTTAATTTTCGCTCTCCGTAATAAAGGCGAATTTATCATTACAGCGAGTAAACAAGTTTGGTTTATTTGTGTTTTATGTCCTTTTAACAGCTATGGTCATTTAAGGATGTGCCAGGTTTTGGTGGTGGAGGAAAGCCGGAGTTCCCGGAGAAAAACCATCGACCTACGGCCAATACCTAGCAACTGCCCCACGTAGGTCTCGAACCCACGACCCAGTGGTGGAAGGCTAGTGGTAGCAGAATGGTGGACGCCTTAACCACTGCGGACCCATTGCGAATATAAGTAAACAGCATTATATACATTAGTAATTAAATGTGAGGGGCAAAATTAACATGGAGCAAAACTTGATTTCATGGGCGAAGGTTGGAAAGGAATATGTATGGTTTGGAATAGAACTTTCAAACGAATGTTTCTTTAATTTTGAATACTTCCTAAGTACTACTATGTAAATATTTATTTGTGTTTTCAATTTTGGCTGCCAAGGTAACCAGGTCATATTTGCATAAATTATTGAAATTTGATTATTCAGTCAATTTTGACAGGTTTTCACCTAGTTTTTCTCTTAGCTACCATAGAGCGCACTCTTGAACAAACTTTATATTTCTCCTAAAGATGTATTACAGGTGCCTACACATTATCCTTTGATATTAAGTTTGTTCAAGCATGCGCTCTCTAGTTTCTAGGAGAAAAACTATGCAAAATATCCCAATATTCACTGAATAATCATTTTTTTCTAATTTATGCAAATTTGAACTTGTTACCATGGCAACAATAATTAGAAATATGAATAAATATTTTCATAATAGTATTTAGGAAGTATTCAAAATTAAAGAAACAGTCATTTCAAAGTTCATTTAAAGGTTTTGAATTTTGATGCATTTGGGGGCCAAAACAGGCCCAAACCATACATGTACATATAGTCCTTTGACTGTGAAAAAAAATAAAACATCATAATCTACAACAAGATGTCATAGCCTGGTTTATGTTTATGTACGGATAAATCCATTATTTATCCGTACACATGATACCTGTGATCTGTGCTAGAGTAATCTTCCTTGAGGAAATGCTCTCTAATCAGAGTTACCTCCCTTAAAAAGTATGATATGTTCTTTGGTTTAGAGTTATTTTCTTCAGGACACGCTACTGTAATATTTACTTGATTTGTGTTCCCTTTTGGACACTAACTTAAACATTATGTCTGTGGTTTGTTTTAAGAGAATGACATATATACTACCTTACCTACCTATACATTGTGTTGGCGTTAATTATCTCCCTTAAGGACATCTGGTAATGTAAAGTTAATATATGTAATTATTTATTGAGTTATCTCCCTTAAGGAAACATGCTACATGCCGTGGTAATACATGTGGTTTGTGTTAATTATCTGACTTAAGGATACATGCTACATTCACTATACATTATATTTGAAAAAAATGTTTTAGAGTTACGTCCCTTAACAGTTTTAGCAACAAGCAATGCTTAAATAATTAAGAATTACTTGATCGTTTTCAATTTGTCTTTTTTTTTAACCATGTTTCTTTCAAATTCATCAAAAATTGATCAACCTGGGTAAAGTGATTATACTTTTTATAGAATTTCTTTGGTGTTGACCTCTTTAAGAAAGGAGATGAATATTACAGTATGATAGATACATCCTTAAAGCTAAGGAAAGCGTCTAGTCTCAAAATCAATGCAGGTTAATCCTGTAAGTCTTTACCACAATAAATTATCCTCCAGCATTTAAACTTAAAATACCAAATCAATTAGCTTGTCATGTTTATTACAGCGAAATATCTATTTTGCAATCTTTTTTCCACTTTCTGACAATATAAGTTCTGTTTTGACACCAAAATCCACAGCATTGGCATATTAAATAGAACACATTCCTTTAATTTACTAAAACAAGCACTTAAACAAATTATTTTTCAATATATAGTTTATAAATTTCCCTGGTATGCATTTAAGATGACAGTGTACAACGTTGGAGGTTATATGCCTCACAATACTGACTACCTAAAACATTATTTTTCAATAAAAACGGTCTAGTTAAAAATCTAAGAAAAATGTATGCCATTTCTGCTGTGCATTCTGTGTGGCATTATACAATGTCAGTTCCCGATTTAGGGAACGAGGGTGGTGCGGGCCACGTTACGATACTAACGGCCTAATATCCGTGTCCCAAATACATGTAGTAATTGAAGGGTGTCACTCGACAACACCGTCAAGATCAATGTGGTCCATTATTGGTTAGGAAAAGGAGTGAGCTTTGCTACTTAAAGCACTATCTTTTTCAATGCGCTGAAACTTATAAACCATTTAACCTTTTTACGTAAAAAATAATCAAATCTTACACATATTTATGATTTTTTTTTTCTTTTCTACATAATGGTTTTCACAAAATAAAATTTCATTTAAAAAATTTCTGTTTATACAATAAGCATGAGCTTATTTCTTACTTCAAGGTTTGATTTCATCACAACAAAGTTTGTACACAGGAATCATATCTTCCCGTTCAATTACAATGACTGAGAAAACCATATTGTACAGCCACCCAAATCGTGTATTAACATCTAGAGGGCTGTCATATATGGCTGATGTAGCGAGGAGAGATATTGTTGGATGGGAGATGAACAAGATACATGAATTACAAAGGTTTTGCGATGACGTACTGTCAGTGAAATTTACTATACTCATACCCACAATTCTCTGTAAAAACACCTAATTAAAAACAAACCAAAAACCACTCAATTGAGCCAATCTCACTGATGTGCTGGGTACAGTGCCAAAGTATGCGGCAAAAATCAACATAACAAATTTTAGTTTTTTTCTTTTTGTGCGCTAAAATACACACAGCAGGACGATCGTAAAAAACGAATTTGATCTGACTCAATCAGAAGCTTACGTTCCTGGCACATGTCCGTGCGATTACTTCCATCTTGAAGGTAATTAGGTGTAATTAATTGAAAAGCTGATAGAAAAGTAATACTCTTTTGATTTAAAGGCTGGCAGACAAATCCAGCCGGTGGCAATGGCTGTTGGATGTTGTGAGCCGGGTCTGGACAGCCTCGGGAACATGTGGGGTCGTCACATTAACCACGACAAAGCCCCGAGAGTATGTTTATCTCACAGAGAATCTCTACAACAGGTAGCAGTGTTGGCCGCTCCAAAGATGGTTGTAACAATAGATTTTCAAGAAGGTCAAAATGGGAAACAGATCGAAATGATTAGAAGATAAAATAAAGAAAATCCTGGTGACAGCTGAAGGTGTTTGTAACAAGATCGAGGCCTAGGAGCCTGAATAGTTCACTTGGTCTTACATACAATATATAAAATACAGTAAAAAATGTATCAAAAGAGCCCAGTATATATAAAATAAAAATAAAGGCAATCATTGTGTAATGAAGTCTTTGAATATCTGCCCCTTTTCCTATATTAGGCCTCAAATCATACGTCGTGGAGGACGATCAGGCGCGGTGACAAGGTGGTTAAGGCATCTGACCGGTGACAAGGTGGTTAAGGCATCTGACCGGTGACAAGGTGGTTAAGGCATCTGACCGGTGACAAGGTGGTTAAGGCATCTGACCGGTGACAAGGTGGTTAAGGCATCTGACCGGTGACAAGGTGGTTAAGGCATCTGACCGGTGACAAGGTGGTGAAGGCATCTGACCGGTGACAAGGTGGTTAAGGCATCTGACCGGTGACAAGGTGGTGAAGGCATCTGACCGGTGACAAGGTGGTTAAGGCATCTGACCGGTGACAAGGTGGTGAAGGCATCTGACCGGTGACAAGGTGGTTAAGGCATCTGACCAGTGACAAGGTGGTGAAGGCATCTGACCGGTGACAAGGTGGTTAAGGCATCTGACCGGTGACAAGGTGGTGAAGGCATCTGACCGGTGACAAGGTGGTTAAGGCATCTGATCGGTGACAAGGTGGTTAAGGCATCTGACCAGTGACAAGGTGGTGAAGGCATCTGACCGGTGACAAGGTGGTTAAGGCATCTGACCGGTAACAAGGTGGTGAAGGCATCTGACCGGTGACAAGGTGGTTAAGGCATCTGACCGGTGACAAGGTGGTTAAGGCATCTGACCGTGTATGTGTACGATCGATCACTTGCCCTCCACCACTGGGTCTCGGGATCGAGGCCTTCATTTGGCAGTCACCAGGTACTGGCCACAGATTGGTGCTTTTTTCCAGGCACTCTGGCTTTCCTCTACCACCAAAACCTGGCATGTCCTAAAATGACTATAGCTATTAATAGGATGCAAAGCATGGGTTGGGTATAATATGGTTTTCTGCTATTATGCCCCTAACCGTGTGCCCTTTTAGGGTTGGCCGGGTATTGTATGATTTTTCTGCTATTATGCCCCTTACCCTGTGCCCTTTTAGGTTTAATCTCTTTACCTTAACTTTTTTTATTTATCTCTATTGAATTCCAATCTTCTGCCCCTATACACCAAATTAAAACAGTAAACTCATACAAAGTGGAGTCCCCATTAACCTGGTCCCAGGATTCAAATAATATTCAAATTCATTCATCTGTCCTGAAGAAGTAGTCTTTTAATATTAACCGGCCTCTTCCCTATTCCGTCTTTGCGTATTGCAGAGTTATCTTCTCTTGTGAGCAGGTATTGATTGTTACGTCATTGGTTTATGTGAGAAAATTACGTCGTTTTCTCAAAAATTGATGACGTTACTCTCACAAACAAATGTCGTAACAATCAATACCTGCTTACAAGAGAAGATAACTCTGCGATACGCAAAGACGGAATTGAAGCATTGGACCTGCCCCTCTGAAGGAGTAATTTTCTGAGGACTAATAGTTTCCTCTACCCCCATTATTTGGGCCACACATTTCATTTATGAACTGATGAAGCCCATTTGGTACCGTCCATAAATTAAACTTAAAGTTAACTTAAATTCCTTCATTTATGGTAAGGAATTTTATCCTTACTTCACTTATCAGGTCCTGGCCATTATGCCTCCAGGGTTTTGGAAACATCTATGTTCAAAATGTAACTAAGTTCATCTCATTTACATTGCACATTCTGATCAGTGTCAATTTGTCCTTCAATCAATTAATCAATCAATCAATCTTTAAGAATCTGTAAAAGTCTTTATCTCAATTTGGCTCTTTCAAAACTGATTTTAATTGAGTTCAGTATTTACACATTAATTCATCAGATATTTTCAAATCCATAAATAATGAATCAAACGCTGCATTTGATTCAAGTGAGCGCAATTAAGGAGTTTCTGATTCAACAGAAGTAAGATTATAGGTGATAAAAAAAAATCAAAAAAATCAAGAGCACCTTTTAACTATACAGAACCAGTGGTAATTAAAGCCCATGCTTGGTATCATCAGCTCTAAACAAGATCTTTTAACAGATTTCTCAAATATGGGTCACATATACTGGCTAATTCAGACTTCTTGAACTGGACAAACAGGTACACCCAATCTAATTCTTCACCCTTTACTTGTATATTTGTTAAAGAATTGTGAATAATTTTGCTAAAATTATTGCCAAGAATGCCTTAAATTATGGCATGTTATGCATTATTTTAGTAAAAGAATTTTAAACATTTGCAGGTAATGCACATGTGTCAAACCTGTAAAACCTCCAATGAGGGAGATCACCCTCATTCCACATTTCCATTGAGGGAGATCTCCCTCATTCCACATTTCCATTGAGGGAGATCTCCCTCATTCCACATTTCCATTGAGGGAGAAAGTACATGAAACGTGACTGAAACTGCTTTGCTCAATTTATCTTTCCGTTTTTATGAATCGAAATAACTTCAAAAAGCATTCATTTGATTCAGACACACCACCTGTTATGGTCATTACACACACCCTGCAGTAACTAGGAGATCATTTGACCACAGGATATAGATTTTGAGCTTGTGTGAGTTTGGACGGGAATGAGGGAGTTTCGAGGGAGATTGGTACGTTTTAGTCAAAATTAGGGAGGTTTGACAGCTTTGGTAATGGGGTCATTTCAGAGAGAAAATATTGTTTGTAAAGATATAGGTGAAAATCGACGACATTAAGTAATATTTCCTTTTTCTAAGGACTGCCTTCCATGGGGCTGTGCTTTAGTGAAATACTGTATTTGCTATGTAACATTATTGGTCCCTGCTAATTCTATCTAAAAATAAAAAAGGTATGTCTTATTAAAAAGATATATTTGTGCTGTTTTTTAAAACTCACTCAGTTCTCAATAGAAAACATTTAATGAAAGAATTATTTACAATCTTGACTTGTTCGTCAATAAGTTTCTAATAAGATTCGGTACAAATCGATACCACGGCTCTGTTAAAGAAAAGTGACTGGGTGTACGATTACTTTGCACCGTAATTCCTTGCTCGGTTGAAACAGTTGTTTAATTGGTGTGAATATTTTCCGGGTTCATGCTGAGTAGGCAAAGAAACTGTCAAAGCCAGCATCACAAAGGAGAAAATAACAACCTCTCTAGCGCAGGATCGCAGAAATTATTACGACGAAATGGGGAGTGTAACAGGAATGTTTCGGAGCGGTGCAGATCGGCGGAGGGTGAAGAGTATAATGGTGTCCAAGACAATTTCTCCATTATTCTGTAGTCCAGATAACACAGCTTCCAATGGGATAATCAGCTATAATCAAGGCCTCGGACAAAAACTCTCATCCATAAGGAAGCTGACAAGAAAGGCTGTTATACATCAAAAGTGATCGCGACATAAAACTTCTAGCTAGTAAACCCGCTGATCCACAATTACCAAGCAACAGGGTGTTGGGCGCTGGCCCTCAGCTAAACAATGGCGGTTTGCTGGCCTGTACAAACCTACTAGCCTCATTACCCGGAATTGTATCAACACAAGCTGGAACCCTCTGAGGAAATCAGCCTCGGTCCGCGATGGCCTACCTGACGATCCAAAACTTCTTTTTATCTGTTAATTAACCGAGGGCAATTGACTTGTACCTGTATTTCACTGAAGTGCTGATCCCTCCTGATTAGTTCAGACTCAATTATGGCAAATGTAAATTGAATATCAAACGGACATCAGCGTAAATTCTACACAGGGCCATTGTTTTCATTAGTTTCTTTGAATGATCTTGTTTTTTATGCCCCAGAATACCCAGACAACATAAAAATCACCCGTTCACTTCTTCCCCGTCTTACTGAATAATTTACAGCAATCAACAAAATTACGTGGTGATTGACAGATCAAAGCTGGTGGGGAGCCGCCCGCCAGTCCCCAGGGGACTCGGCCATAATCTGACAGAATCAGCCGGACCGACTGATTAAATAACATCCCAATAATTGAAAGAGGACAATTAAATAGTACAAGGCTGGTCATTCCAATAGTAATCTTTATATTGCATATTGCAGCTATTATAGTGTAGTATTTATATGAAACTAGAAAATGTCTGTAAGACATGAATGCCCCCGTCACCATGTGAAATTAGTTTCGGTGTTACAACCATTTTGATCACATGACAGGACGGGACGAGATAGGACAGAACAGGCGGGGACGGGCAACACTATGTGCCCCCCATTTTATGGCGGGGGCATAATGAAAGGAAAGGTAATGTCCGGTATTAATATAAATATACTGTAGCTTAACGGGGTCACCAGGTAACAGTGATGTACATAATAGGGTAACACTGATGTACATAACAGGGGTACATAACAGGGTAACACTGATGTACATAACAGGGTAACACTGATGTACATAACAGGGTAACACTGATGTACATAACAGGGTAACACTGATGTACATAACAGGGTAACACTGATGTACATAACAGGGTAACACTGATGTACATAACAGGGTAACACTGATGTACATAACAGGGTAACACTGATGTACATAACAGGGTAACACTGATGTACATAACAGGGTAACACTGATGTACATAACAGGGTAACACTGATGTACATAACAGGGTAACACTGATGTACATAACAGGGTAACACTGATGTACATAACAGGGTAACACTGATGTACATAACAGGGTAACACTGACGTACATAACAGGGTAACACTGATGTACATAACAGGGTAACACTGATGTACATAACAGGGTAACACTGATGTACATAACAGGGTTACACTGATGTACATAACAGGGTAACACTGACGTACATAACAGGGTTACACTGATGTACATAACAGGGTTACACTGATGTACATAACTGTGCTACGTTTGTACAGTGTGTATACAACACTCCTGTAATGACAGGATGACATGAACTTAACACTCTTTTTCACTGTTAAGGACGGCAACATGTGTTCTTTGTCTGTCCACAGGTCTAAAGCACAAATTAGGTTGATGGGATCTACATATGGCAAGGCGAGCCGAACCCTGTAGCCGCGCGGGATGATGGACGATGACCATCAGAGTAGCGTAGACAATGACGCAGGGCCACACTGTATGACTACTTGAGTTGGTAATGGATGTACTACGTCACAATCATATGGCTCTCTGGGCAGGAGTTGACCAGTGTACGCTTAATTAATAGCTGTGAACGAAGGCTGATGGTGGGAACTGGAGCGTATTGTCTTCATACGCAAGCAGTAAAGGAATAAAGAAAAGGCAGTTTGTATACAAAAATGCCAAATAAGATTTTTATGAAGAATTCTATTTAACGACCTATATGAATAAAAAACATATACAAAGTCAATCAAAGAGCAGCATGTTCTAAACTCACAGAGTAAAGAAAGCACATGCAGTTTTTATATAATGTCTTTGTATATGCAAGGCATTGAAACTATTATATGTGAGGAGTTGATTTCTATCGCCACATCTAAACATCAAGACTATTCAGTCTCTTTTGTTACATCAGTGTCCTGTGTGAATGATTCGGTCCATTGTCTGACTAAGGTGGCAGAAACAAGTCTTCGCTACAAGGAAAACAGTGTTTATACATCAACTCTTATGTTGTAATTTAGGAATATTCTCTTTTAAATATTAGACAAAGTTTGTAGGATAGATTTTCCCGCCATTTTTCTTTCCTGGTCAGGTCGGGGCATCATGCTGCTATGCAGTTTGCGTATTCAGGCCTAACTGAATTAGGATAAGGTAACATTAGGTCAAGGTCTCTAGGAGAAAAAAAAGCATAAAGTACAAGTAAAATAGACTGCTCCCACTCTTCATCTTATTATATCCCTATCAATCCCTTCACTATACATTCTGTATCTCTTTATCTGCTTAAAAACTGTACTACTCGATGGTGAAGCTGACACAACACCACCCAAACAAACAATCTAATTCAGTAAAACCTTGCCATAATTTATCCAGAGAAATGTCGGCGTTATAAAGGGGTTTGGCGATAAATGGAGGGAAATGTATAAAGAAATTCTTAAGAAAACAAGGAAAAGGGACGTTGAAATATGTTGTCAGTAAAAGAGGTGGCAGATAAAACAAGGGGCATTACTTCGAAGCTTTTAATGTACATGTGTTGTAAATGTGAAACCTGTCAATCAAAAATGAACTGCAACAGAAATGAAAGAAAGTGATGCAGTCACAGCTCTGGTATAAAATTGTACACTGAAAATACACATCTAAGTTTTCTACGAAGCACTATTATATAAACCTACGTCGTAGAGAAACTCAGGGAAGAGTGTCCTTAAAGACCTAGAGGAAAGCTATCGGATGCTACCATCGTAATCAAATCATGTTGCTCCAGTAGAAACAGGACTTCAGCATCTGTCTATAGATCTGTACGTAATTGCTGGGCCAGACAAAGATGGATCTCCAATCAATTTTATACGGGAGCTTCCCTTCTCTCAATTATTTACCAAAATTTAATACACATGTATGTTTCATCTAATAAATCTAGCCATCGTAAGATTTGAGAGATTTGTAAATATTAGTTGAATTACGATATCTTCATTGTTCATCTAAAATGTTATCCATATTTTAATTCCTTTAGGGAGTGATCCACAAATACAGCCTTGTAAACTCTTTTTTTTCCCCACTGCACATTGTAATTTTTGGTTGTCTTATCTTCAAATGAAGTGATATGTTGTATAACTAAATTTTACCATAAAACTTTTTTTTAAATCTTCAAATCTGGACAATGAAATCTGAATATACATGTTCACATACATTTTTTTTATTTACAATATCAATGTTATAATGTACTCTGTAAAAATTTGCCATACTGAAGGCCAAGTGTCAGCGTAACCTCGACAACAATTAAGTTGGCAAGGAGATCGGGTAACATAGAAGTGCAGTACACAGAAACAAAGGTCGCTGATACCCGAGCCACGCCGTTCTGTTAGGCAACCAACATTATAATGATGGATAGGCTTAATTTACCAGGCCACAACTTAATATTGACACCTGACAGAAAAGAAAACTCGCTGACCCTGCCAAACATTTCTGAACATTTTGCCATTTTTCACGAGAGGAATCGCTCAATAAGTACTCGGAAGTTCACCGTATGTGTGGGTATACATTCCACTGTCGGTGACGTTGTGTCACTGTGATTGGTCAATGAAGATGTCACATGTGTCAGGTGATCTGTCTTCCACATGGACAGACTCTTGGTTATCACAAACGGGTCAGCTGTTTCGTAGACGGCACAGTGAGCGTTCTGATTGGTCAACAAAGAAATTCACCCAGTGAAAGATATCAAATTGATATCTTTCAATGAAGAAAATTATCACAAGGTGAAATATTTTGTATATGATTTTATGTAGTTGACAGTTTTCCTTATCTCAAGAAATATTAACTTCCCTGATAATTAACTGTTAACCCTTTCACCCCTATGTAACTTAAGTAGACTCTACCATGCATTGATATGGATGTGTCCATTATGGTCTACAGTGGTGAAAGGGTTGAGGTCCACTCAAATAGCAGCATATCATCTAAATGTAGACGGACCATTTACATGTACATTATTTACAAAATGTCATTTCCGAAAAACGGATTTCTGTTTATAATAATAAGATTATTTTTCAGGTAATAAGTTGGTGAAACTTTAAAAAATGATCTAGACCCAGTTGTTCAAACGAAGCTTGATTTCATTTAATGGTAAGTTAAGTTCCATCTAGCATATTTTCAAAAAAGATATTGAGAATCAAAACTAAAAGTTAATGAATAGGGGATCACAAGGGCCTGATGGCAAAACAATTGATTCATTTTGAAAATTGATTTTTTTTTCTAAAAAAAATCGTTACAAACTAATGTTCAGGTAATCAAAGCTGTCAACAACGAGGCCCTGAGAGCTTCACTGCTGGTCTGCTACTTTGACCCTTTCACCCCCTAGATAACCTGAGTTGACTCTACCATACAATCAACTGGATGAGTCCATTATTGTCTACAGTGGTGGAAGGGTTAAGCAAGATGTTGTATAGGAAAAAATATTGATATATTCCTGAAACAGGCAAGTAAAAGGAAAATATTAAGCACAGTCATCAAATATAAAGAATATCTTAAATTTTATTTTGGTAAACCAATGGAATGGTCAAATTAAAAAGTCTCACACCAATATTGGAATTATTCAATGATGTAAAGATACAAGAGAAACTGCCATGTCCCCTGTGTATTTCTATATTATACACCCAGGTATTCATACAAAAATAAATCTAAGGTAATTTCTAACTTGCACAATTTCCACCCCAGCTGGGAATTTTCAGGTTGTTATATACTTGTATATCAATTATTGAGTGCGATATAAATGTCCTCAACCGATGAAACGTGACACTTGACTGTCTTGATCAGCCAGACAATAAAGAAACTCTGGCCACAAAGTGAATCCCAGACAGGACCAACGACTTAACCTTTGACCCCAGTTCCAGTGAGGTCAAATGGCCAGTAAATAGTGGACAAACTCCCTGATTAGTTTGGACAAAGTAGCACTGTGATCTCGGAGGTGGCCATGTCAGCGATATCGTTGGTTTTATCCCCTCGGATTAATAGAACTCTCCTGTCGCGGAGTCCCCTTCAGTCATTAATGGAGCCGGGTGTTGCATGTGGCATGCGATGTTTTGATGTACAGCGGGACACTGCTGACAGATATATACATAGTAATTGCCGTACCCTACACACAGCTTTCGGACTGTAAAGTCGGACAAGTTGCGTGTAGCCGATTTATCGTAAATCGGCATTGCTTTACTCGCCTTCCTTCATGGCTTTCCCCTAATCCCAAATGAATGCTCATCTAATCTATCCCTAATCATGTCAAGAAGCAGAGAGTTGAGGGAGACAAGCCTGGTACAATCCAGAATGAACCGCGGGAGTGATTCCGTGACCTAGTCGATGAGGTGTCTATTTCACAACTAAGTGAATCGGTTGGTATCAAAACCCGAGTTAATTCCACAGTTGTTGTACTGGCGATATAAAGGTAGCATTGCGCTTGCAGGTCTTCTGACATCATTCACAAACAAACGCAGCCCTGACTGTCAAAATAGTTGTGATTTGTGGTGCTGAATTGATGTCTGTATCTCGAACACCCCAATTACTGATGTTATCAGTGCATCGCATGTTGACAGGAATGTCTCCGCAAACCACATTACAGAGCTTTTACCTATCTTAAATACTTCCTCACATTTCACTCTGCAATCATAATTCAATATAAAGTGATGTAGACACTTACACATTTTTCCTCAGATATGAGTATATATATATATAAACATATGATTTTATTTTTGAAGATAATATGTCATGTTTTAACAAAACACCTAAGCACATTTTTGTTTTGACAATATAATTCACAGGCAGTCTGTGGAAGATTTGTTGTAAGGCGACACTCAACAGGATGTTAACACAGATGAAACTATTATTTTAGTATATATATAGACTTAAATGTCGGTTCATACGTGTGAATTCTGTGTAAAATGGTTAGGTACGGTTAGGGGATGTGTATCATCCACACCAAATCTCACGCTTTTCGAACCATGCATCCGTGACGACATGCATGCAAACTGTACAAGATTATAATGTCCATCCTTTTGCCCGGGGAGGCCCTTTAGCTCTGTATAAAGTTTTGAATTACAACAGTGATTCCATCACTAGAAAACTGCTTGCTTCAATTTGGTTTTGAACTTAATTTTGGTCGTGACCAATAATGCTGCAGTACCATAATGCAATGGACTTTTAACTATATGAAGATTGTTTGTACTTCATTAGGAACAGATAATCAAATAGTTCGGAATGTAGATTGTCACAACCATGTATCTATATAGTATTATGAAACCTGTCTTTACGGACATTAAAAGGGACTAAATTGGATTGGTTAATAGTACTGTATCAATTTACCTGTTTTTCAAGGACATTAAGAGAGACTGAATAATAAACTGAACAAACTTGAACTTTTGTCAGATATCACAGAATGTCCTTAAGTCAGGTGTCAGTATAAGGTCAGGTTCCAAAAATGACGGGGTTAAAGACAGAAAGGTTTGTTTGGGACCAACAACCAGATTTTTCTTTTGTTCTTTCAACATGTATTGGTCACGTAAATATTCACTTAACAATTTGGTCTTGATTTTTACCTTTCAGATAGTGTCTACCAATGTTTAAAAATAATAACAATTTAAATCTGTATCGAATTAAAGTCATCCTACCCTACATGTTCAATCAATCAGAAGAAGTTTCGAACAGTTTCTTTGAATAACACCAACATGACATTGATAAGGTCACAATGAATATTAAGTAGTGTTTTTGAACTCGAAATTATGCAATCTAATTTTGCACCTTATATAATTTTTGCACGATACCAGGTAGTTGCAATGCGAAATTGTGTAGCTTCATTTCTAGTCAACAGCTTTGGGAACACACTAAAGCACAGACAGGTCAGCAAGGGACCCACCATGTGCCTGCACAACCGAAACCCCTCCCCCTGTCTATTTTTAGTAATAGACAGAAACCTTGACCTTAAAAACTGTTTTAACCCTTATTGCACATCTACATGTCACAGTGTATCAGCATGTCAAATTTCAAAAAGATTTTACTTTTGGATTCAGAAATAATCCCCAGAAACTTTAAAAGTGTTGATGTGGAGAAAGACTGACGGACATCGTGGTTACTATAGGGCATCCGCCCTAAGTAATATGCGATGGCATATATAGACATTTAACATCAGTTGTAGTTTAACTTGAATTACAAAACCATACACTAGCTGAGAATTGTTACCTGGGCCAAGATGAAGTCAATTAAGTACCTGTTTCAAAAACCTGGAAATTTGAGTCAACTGGTATTTATGTTTTGATGTTATCATTTAAAATCCCAGGACATCAGTGGTTCAAGTTTCAGTTTTAATATCTAAGAGTACATAAACTAAATTAATAATTTGACCTATTATAATGAATAAGCTAATGAACTTTAAAACGACTGGATCCCGTTCTGAGGACTAGAATGATGAATTGGGTAGCTTTAACCTGTGATGGGGATCAAAACCTTAGGTTATGGGCCATTTCTGAACAAGCGACCATTTACTGACGTTGGGAGCAGTCAGTTCAAACCGACAGTGAAGTGTGCACTATGCACAAACAAACACCGTGGCTAAGACCATTAAAGGGGAGATAATTGTTTTATTTGTCCAAAGGTTCATACACACTTAATTGAAAACCGATGCCTGCAGGGTCAATTAGATCTTCACAGGGTTAAAACATCCAGCGATTTTCTCTCGAGTGTCTTTGATATCACGTCACACTCACGGTATCATCATTATCCTCACTATAAACGTTGATCGTCAGTGGACAATTCATCTTCTTCCTTTGAAGACAAGTTTTTATTTTTCAAATTCACAAAACCCATAAAATTTTATACGAAATTATCCTAAAGATCTACTCCATGTCACTGTCGACGGAAAGAAAAACAGCGAAAAAATAGAGAGAGTTGTGTATTTATTATGTTGCTGTGTATTTAGGTGAAGCGAAGCGCGAAGAGCTCTATGGAGGGAGCTTTTTATTATACAGCGTAACAAAGCTAAGCGATTTATTGTCGACTTTATCAGGCCTCACATGAGGGGTCTTTTGTACGCCATTGTTCAACAACACTAGGAAACAGAGGGATAACTACGGAGGACCTTGTCGGATAGTGCCTTGTTGTATGGTAGGGTCAGACCTCGTCAAGAGCTAGCCTGATATAGACATCGTTTACCGCCACCTCGCATTAACTAGGCCCTTACCTGATTCAATCCAACCAAACGCCTGGTGAGCTTCTAAAGTTGAACATAAAACTTTCAAATATTTTTGTAAAAAATACCGACAAACTAACGATTATAATTTTTTATCCAAGATGGAATTTAAGATTTGAATAGATTTCAGCGGGTGAATAGATATAAAAACTATCACTTTCAGTATTAAATGTTTTCATTTTTGAAATGTTAGTGTAAGCTGACAAGTTGCTGAACTCTACCTGTGAAATGGATACTGATGTTAGGGGAAGTTACCGGAGATTATTTACCAATATAAATAAACGGGGCTCTGTTTCATTCCCACAAATGGCTGGATTAAATTTTGTTTCCCCCGACTTCATTTGTGATCAAATACAAAGCCAGCCTTCTTGATATCCTCCATTCGCCGTCACTCTGCACTCTAACAATGACCGAACACTGGGCAGCTTCTCAAAACTTCAGATTTAACGTAAAACAATCCGGCCCCTATATGACCAGGCAGTTATTATTAAGATGACAGGAATGCTGAAATCTTTTGTTGAGAAAAGTTCAGATGGAGAAAAATATGGCTTTGAATTGGACTTCAATAATATATCAGCCTATTTGATAGCACAATTTTTACCTTAATAATGATATAAAAGATAACTTTATACTCGAAGGGAAAGAATATTAAGTCTGGTTATATTTTATACATAAATCAAGAAGGAATTACGATGAACTGTATATGATTTAAATCCATTACGCTGCTGTGATTATTAAAAGAACAAATTGATATCACATTTCCTATGTGTTGCAAAATGTCAGCTTTTTTGAGAGTATTATTTTCACACGGAAAATTATAAATAGCATTAATCATTTTGCATTGTCTGTGAAAACTCCTCAGAACACTTAATGCTTTTTGAATATATAGGAATGAAGAATCTCTGAGATTATAATGAAATATTAACCATTAAATTTACCATGAATTAAATCTCAAACAATAACTTATCCCATTAAATAACCCTTAAAATTACAGGACAAAACTAGAACCCCATAAGAATGTTGAATTATGGTAAAAAAAAGTATTCCTGTACATGATATATATAAACCTGAAATCTGAAAATATTGCGTTGATTTCTACGGCCATTGCAGATGCAGCATAAAAATGATTGACAGATACTGAGGCTGAAGTGGGGACGATGGAACGATAGATTGTGACGGGTACGATCCTCAAGGATCACAGAGTTGGCCTCCTCCTCCTCTTCATTTAATGATATAATCTAATTAAAATGATTAGCCCCGTCAGGTTTCCACAATCAAAACCGTTGAAGCGGCTGCAAGTCATGTGTTTGACAAGCATTGTACATGTCTTACATAACGTAATTAGCTTCTGCAGCCACCCCCGACAAACATCGTCACCAGGTCTATTATCTTATCGTACGATTTAGGAAAAGCACAGCAGTCGACTTATAACCCAATCCCACAGCACGCTAACACCATACCGTGGCTCTCCTCTATCCACGCCCATTATAAAGGCCTGACAACGTTTGTATGGTATTGTTGTGTGACAACTTGACAAATGTTGAAATGATAATCAAATCATTCAATTTGGCCAGTTATTGTGTATCTGTTAGATGTCGTAATGTATAATACAGAGTTACATCAGAGGAGCGGGATATTTTTACGTCCGCGGGAGAGATAACAAATACCCTGAATAAGACGGCAACAATGGTCGGGGACTACCCATATAATATCTCAATTGACGGGATGGCTCGGCAGTAATTGACATGCTATACATAAGTGAGAATTATCCGGTGATGAAAGCGTACATTTAACGGGAGCAATGATCACAGAATCTGGTCAACTGTCACCTGAATCACGCTTGTTAAAGTTACGACACCTTTCACAACTCCATTCTATTCAGTCAACATTTAATAACATTGCTGGTCCATGAAAAGGAGATTCTGGTACAAAATATATAACCAGATTAAGGGGGTGGAGATAGGGGGGATAGTGGGACAACCAGATTAAGGGTAGAATTAATAATGAGACTGGATAGAAGGACACCCTAATCGAGAGGGGTGGGGGTAGGGGTGGATAGTGGGTCAACCAGATTAGTGGTGGCTAGATAGTGGGACAACCAGATTAGTGGTGGCTAGATAGTGGGACAACCAGATTAAGGATTGCTGGATTAAAGGGGCTTGACTGTTATCAAAATATTAGCATTAAATAGTTAAACATTGTTTTACTCCAATATGAAAGCTTAGGATTTATGAAAATAAATACAATTACAACTTAATAAAAAAAAAAAATGCCAGCTAATTTCATTTTTATTTTCTTAATTCAATAGATATCTGTGTCATCAAAGAGTTATACAGAAAAGTTTTCTGCCGCAGGCAAATGATCTGACAGACTGCCCGAAAAGAGACCTTACTACTCTCATACAACACTGGGTATTATAATAAGACCAACGTAATTATCAAATTTGGACAGCGTATTTTGAACATCTGCAAACAATGCTAAAGTAATGTATGGTCTATTGAGGGCTGTGCTATTAGTATGTCACATACTTCACGTCCGCCTGACCAACTAGCTCGGGACAATGGCGAGAGGCAGGTAAAACAGGGGTAATTACCAAATTAGGGCTCTCAGACACAGGTGTCAGGCAGGTAAATTATAGTCTAGCATACTGAGTAAGGCTGTCTTCATGTGTGTAGTGTTCATTTCAAATCCTAGGAGTGCTGATAATTCGAACTTCTGAAAATATGTTAGATTTATTTATAGCTAGCAGAGAAGATCATATATGAGTAAGACAGCCTGGTGTGGAACCTGACTAAACCGTGAATTTTTCAAACTCCCGATATTAAACAATTTCTTCTTTTACTATTTCACAAAAATCTTTAAAATTCTGTATTAAAGTGTATCCATATATAATATTCTGAATGCAATTTACTCTGATAAGGATTGTTACATCTTTTAACTCATTCTCCCATGAAGACACATTTGAACTCCTCCAATTCAAAGGTTGGAATAGATCATTATGAAATTTCAGGGGTCAATGAGTTAAACTAAAATGAAACTAGATCTATCTATTTATAGCTAGTTACATAACTTCAATATATATACAGAAAGATTGTTTTGAAATATTTACATACCCCTTTGTTACAACTTTACAATTAAGGAATGTTTGTTTGTTTGTATAGTGGTTACATACTTGACAATCCTACCTATTTAGGAGGGAGACTCCCGATTTTGGAACCTTAAATTGAGTATCTTCAATCAATGAAGTTGCTAAACTATTCCTATATTCTAAGGTCTAATGAAACAACTCAATTTATTTCAAGGGATATTTTGTCTTTAGCGGTTGTATTCCGTCTTTTCGTATTGCAGAGTTATCTGCTCTTGTTAGCAGGTGTTGATTGTTACGTCATTAGTTTGTGTGAGAAAATTACGTCGTTTTCTCAAAAATGTATGACGTTACTCTCACAAACAAATGACGTAACAATCAATCCCTGCTCACAAGAGTAGATAACTCTGCAATACGAAAAGACGGAATACACACATTTTATTTATGTTTTAATTGTGAGCAGGCAGAACCTCCCCCATGGAAATTTCAAAAAATTGGCAAGTATGCTGTTATAGGGTAATCACAACAACTAAAGGCCATATGGAAATGGGTGCCACAGAATCACCGCCAAATTGAAAGAGTACTGAGATCAAAGTTAGAAAAGAACACAAAGATCCCAAGTGTTGCAATTATATGGAGCAGCAGATCAACTTTAGTTTCTTAAATCGATCATTCACCCCTGAAATTTCATAATGAACTATTCCAACCTTTGAATTGGAAGAGTTCAAATGTGTCTTCAGGGGTGAATGAGTTAAATGGTCCCTAAACAGTATAGACACAGAAGGAACCCCCCAATTCTGCGGGGTTGCCCAATGACTGCGGGGGTGCCCCGTGACTGTGTGGGTGCCCCGTGACATTAGTAACCTCTTACAACAGGCAGTGGGATACAGCAGGTTGATTCTCCCCCTGAACCTACAAAGCGGATGTAACATCCTGAATTTTTGAGAGCAACACTAAAGTTTGAATCTGCAAAACAACAGGAAAGTTTTAATTAAATAGTGTGCACAAAACTGCATGATATACCGATATACAAACAAGGCGTTTCTACACCCGAGCAGTAACACGGGCCCCTAAACACCAAGCATTCCCAGTAAGACGTTAAACTGTAGACCTGGTAGCCACTACAACACTGTTAAATCAGCCTTCTATTCTACAGCCAAGCTTTATATTCCAATAAACGTCATAACTCAGGTCAGCCATTTCCCCAGAGACCCTGAAATTGTTCCCCTGACCTATTTTTTTACCCAGCGTATATGTAGATTGCATATCCACGATGCCAGACTTCGTAAAGATCCCTATCCTGATGCTTACATATTCCCCAATCTTTCCCACTTGAGATTAAAATAAAGTCAAAAGAGCAAGAACAGTCACTAATGTTTAAGATGGAATGATGTCATACAATATTATCTTTTTAAATGAAACTTTTTAGTTATGTGTATATTTTCATTTTTGTTCAGATCTTTTGCACTAAAATATGAAATCTGTTAACATCTCATGTCACTTAACAGTAAAACTTCTGTAACAGATTTTCTCTCTTGAGAATTAAAATTCAGTTATTATGTCCAATTAATGATTACATCAATTTATTCACGTAATTCGATATTAAAATTTACCAGAATAAATACATTCTACAAAGATAAACACAGAAGTTTGAATCGACATGGAACAAAATGAAGATATGTAAACTTGTTTAAAATCGCTATAAAATACATTGTCTCCATTTCTATACCCTAAAAGCCAATTTACAAGAATAGCAATTATCCATTGTTTTCTTTATCCCATCGCGATCTTTTCGACCAGACAATGGTTCAACTGGAAATGAAAAGCCATGCAGCTTTACAAAAGAACGTCCCAATTCTCTTCCAAACCAACAAAAATCCTCCTCATTCTTTACAATAGATAGATAGACATGGAGAAAAAATATTCAATTTTGTTTGTATGCATTGTCTAGTGAGAGAACTGACCCAGCCACCCATGTGATATACAGATGATGCTCACAGCTTTACGAGGGGCGGTTAAAAGCTTGGAATGGTCCGTCTCAGAAACCCGAGACTCTTCTGCTTGGCTCATACAGGCCAGAAGTAATTAAAGAAATGGGTAAGCCTTTTTTGCATCAGCCCCTGCCCAACTTCCTTAAGGAAATGAAGTGTCGCCTTGACGCTGGTGTAAATAATATTCCTACATTACGGCCCCATATCAAACGTGGGCCATGTCTTTTCAAACGATGGCATGACGTGTGCATGCTACGTTATCATAGGAAATAATTAGCGTTCAACAAAATGGGACGAGAAATGGATACATGGAAGGATTTTACTGTTTTGTGCAAGTAAATGTGTTCAATTACTAACTTCCAATCCCGAGCTGTGTGGCACATAAATGCAATATTTCTGCCATATTTGAGTAATGGTAATGTGAAGATAACATATTGCAATGGATGTATGACAGCTAAGCCCTAAGTAAGCTTCGGCTGGTATATAGACACAGACACAGGTTCCAGACCTTCTATCGGCTTAATCAATCATATATGTAAATGAATTTAAACATATAAGTATAAAATAAAAAACAAAAAGACGTCAGTTTCATTTTTTACTAAAACATTTTGCGGATATATTCTCATAAATCTCTGGTGTACTTATTATATGGTATTTATGCATGCCAGGATTTTATTTTGATACATTTTCCCATACATATCAAATTCCATTTTTCACATAAGCAAAAGCAGACAATTTTCATAATACAAACTGTACAGGATATCATTTGTGCTGCTAATTTTGAGAAAAATAATTGCCAGTATGTTTCATTTATTTGCAAGACTTTTACAATTAAGAGGATAAAATATGTGTCTTTTCTTCAAAATTAATAAATGACAAATTTTCCAGATATTTTTGAAAATCCAAATTGTTCCATTTTGTGGAAAACATTGACAAGTCACTACTTCCACAATAGAATTTCGTGACCGGTCCAGTTATAGTGCGGATGTTTTGGTATTACATGTATAAAAGTGACCCCTGTCCAATAGACCTAAACATTTAGATGATCTTCACGTTAGTGTCTAGCATATCAGTCTAACGCTAATTCAGTAAAACCGCTGACCCAGAACCAAGCTTAACATCTGAAAAATCGGAATATGCTGAGATGAGTGGAAGAATATAAACACATCAAAAAGTAATCAGGCCGTAATTGTTTAAACACCCCGGTCATGTTGATAAGGACCAATGTTGACATATGTCAGTAGGGAACAATACGAATGTCTTGGTCACTGAACCGTGCATAATCAATTAACATGAATTTAAGTAACTCATTCATGTCCGTGTGTATACACGAACAGTTTTTGATAGACACAGCACTGTTGTCTGTTAGCTCAATAACATGTTATGCAATACTTAAAGAATTATCAAAAGGTATGACAAAAATCTTAATGAATTTACCACATAAATACGAAAAATGGTCTAATTTGTATACTTTGAAGTTATTTGTAGGCAAAGATTTGATGATCCGACGTGAAACAGGAGGTTGAAACAAAAAAAAGCAGAACTTGTATTTACTGACACCTGACTTAACTGACATCACAGGGGTCATCAAGGGACTATCGAGAATAGATAGATTATTGGGTACAAACAGTGAGTAATACCTGTATTCAAGGACCACCTTTTGTAAGTCCATCAGGCTGTGTCTTGTTGAAGGTGGTCTCTTCATACAGATTCAGTTAACAAGAAACTATAATGGGAATTTTAGAGGTGGTCTCATATCAGAGGTGACCTCTTAATAGAGGTGGTCTTATGAACAGGTTGGTATGATTATTCTTGTGGCTATGTGGATGGTAAATGGGTAACAAAAGTGTCTTATCATATAGATATGCAGGTGTGTGTTGGAGGGAGATGGCAGAAGGGTATTGTAATCACTAGAGGGTGTAGAATTTAAAGCCAGACCAAGTGTTATGTTAAGATGCTGACTTCAAATTTTATATTAAAAAGTAGCAATCCCATACATCCCATTTGCCCACATTATAATGGATTCTTTTCACTCATTTCTTGCATTTGAAATCACTTTAAAAGTAAAGCGTTCCATGAAAACGATTTTTTTTATCCACCAGAATCCCTCTGCTGTAACATGACATTATAAATTGTTACATCTTCGAATTGTTTCCATAGTGATATCACAAACTATAATGCTCTCAGGGAAGGCACACAGCTGGGTCACATGTTTATTTTTTGTACCTTACTTCCTCATTGTCGAATGCAGTGGCCTAGCTATTACTTAAAAAGCTTTTCAGGAAAAGTCAAGAAATTTAATCAATGTCATAATATCAAAATATAAATGTTATCAAGTTATCAATATTATCAACAGATCAATATCACCCTATGAATTGTAATCAAATTCACGTGATATTTAAACACATTTAGGTTATCATTTTCTATGAATTATTAAATTCATTAATTAATATACAGGAGAAACTTGTCCCAGGTGAGCTTGTCTGTGTAGTTTGTACGAGCCTTAGGGTGTAGCACTCTCCTGTGTAGAAATATCAACGAGAGATTTCAATGAGATACAGCTAGTCAATGCTATAGTGTTAATTAGACTGACAGACGTACCGTAATTGATTAGGAAAACCTTCTGTTACATTTTCTAAAAAAAGGTTGTGTTGCTTAATTTAAGACGTACCGTAATTGTTTAGGAAAACCTTCCGTTCCATTTTCTAAAAAAAGGTTGTGTTGCTTAATTTAAGACGTACCGTATTTGTTTAGGAAAACCTTCTGTTACATTTAAAAAAAAGGTTGTGTTGCTTAATTTAAGACGTACCGTATTTGTTAAGGAAAACCTTCCGTTACATTTTCTAAAAAAAGGTTGAGTTGCTTAATTTAAGACGTACCGTATTTGTTTAGGAAAACCTTCTGTTACATTTAAAAAAAAGGGTGTGTTGCTTAATTTAAGACGTACCGTAATTGTTTAGGAAAACCTTCCGTTCCATTTTCTAAAAAAAGGTTGTGTTGCTTAATTTAAGACGTACCATATTTGTTTAGGAAAACCTTCCGTTACATTTTCTAAAAAAAGGGTTGTGTTGCTTAATTTAAGACGTACCGTAATTGTTTAGGAAAACCTTCCGTTACATCATACTAGCTACTACCATATTTGTTTAGGAAAATCTTCTGTTACTTTTTCTTGAAAAGGTCATGACTAAGATTAAGCTTAGATAAACTGTATTTGTTTAGAAACAACTTCCCTTATATTTTCTAGTTGTGCTAATTCAATTAGACTGATATATACCATTATGATTCAAGTAAACCTTCCCTTACATTTTCTCATAAAGGTCGTGTTTTAATTTGACTGACAAACGTACTGTAATCATTCAAATAAATCAACCCTTGTATTTTCCGAAGAGGTTGTGTTAATTTGATTGACAGACATACTGTAATTGTTCAGGTAATTAGCATCCCCTTATATTTGTCAAAGAGGTATTCAGTTTTAAACAGTGCTGTCTTAATACCACCATCAAGGGTGACCGAACCATTTGGTCGAATAATACAGTGTGTCAATAAAGTCAGAATTAATGACAGTTTCCAGTCCTCAAATCATTCACCCCTGAAATTTCATATTGAATATTCCAACCTTTGAATTGGAAGAGTTCAAATTGTCTTCAGGGGTGCATGAGTTAGAAACTTTAACTCTGTGTTGAGTTCACTGTCTTTGGATGGTGGTGGGGAAATAATAATTTCTTGTTGATACTAAGTACATTGCAAACATTCTGGGTTACTAGAATCTGGAGATGAAGGATGTCCCACTTCGTCATTCAGCCTCATGTAAACAGGATTTTGTATGAACCTAAATTTTACAGCATTTATCACTGTACTTGAAAATGTACGAAATAATTTTAATCGTACTTCCATTAAAAAGCATATTCTTTGGAAAAAGTGGAAAGAAAGCATGGGTTGTGTTGCTTTTAATTTGTCAGCCATTAAATTGTCAGCCATTAATTTGTTGGAAGGTTAATATCAATAATAAATAAAGAAAATTTTAAATACTAAAAACTGACTGGAGTTTGGTCGAAATCAATCTTTATTTGAAGTACAAGACAATCTACAAACTATCAAAATCATTTTTAAGACCGAAAATGAAATGTATGTGTCAGACATATGTATAGGGCAGAATGTCTTACTATCAAAATCTCTTCACCAAGTAGTGCCGACTATTACTTCCACCAAACATCTTGAGGAGTAGGATCATAATTTATAACACAGCACTCGCATTAACGTATGCATTGAAGATAACAATAATTCTCTTGTATTAATTACATGGGCAAACAGCGAATCAAAGTTTTATTCCCCATATTCTGACAAGGAATTGTAAATCAATGTTTAAGTGCTCTTAGGGAACCAGTGCCAGGCTTTTCAAAGAAGATGGGTAAAAATGAATAGTCTCCCATTAATGAAAGGCTGAGGGGAAGAGGTTAGAAGCCCGTGCGTAATATACACATAGAGACACAGAGGATAATTGATGTCCGACCAATGTAACCAAATGAAATATGATTATAATTACAGTCTTCGTACTTAAATGCTTCCCCGCATCTCAACCTTGTAGTTATACGTTGGAAAGCCTAAATACTTTTATTTTAGAACCGTTTACTCTAGAAGCCGGTTGGAATAGCCAGAAACCCGCTGTCATGATACAGAACCATTTGGTGTGGCGTAAGTACGCACAACCGTCCGTTATCTCCCTCTATCACAGGCCTAGTGCTAAACACAACTCTTTCTTAACCATATCTACGCTCCTTTATTGTCTTATAAAATTTGAAGAGGAGAAAATATCAATATTAATGCTATATTCCTAGGCAAGGTCTGTGTATATGCCATGTTGAGTAGCCTGGTCTGGGGCTCCTCATAATAGCATGATGTTGACTGAATGTTGTCGGTTCTCCCACTTCAGGAAGTCACTCGTAAAATGCTTAAAAGAACAAGGATGTTAAAACAGTCACTTCCCCTGATGCTGAGCATCTCGTACGTGACTAATGCTGTGATGCTGGCTGATAATAATGCCTCGCTTCCCTACTTACGCTATTTTCTTACAAAGCTGATTTCATTTCTTACACTATTTTTACATCTTTTATAGCACCAGATCAATTCATCATTCAAGAAAAAATTATAAATAAAAATTGCATAAACAATAGCATNCCCCCCCCCACCAAACCATCCTCAATAAACCCTCCCTATCTCTTTTCTGGTCCATTAGTGTTCCATCCCCTCACCATAAACTGGAAATCAACTTACATGAGAAAAAACTGTCTTAATATTACCGTATGGTCATTTTGGAAAAACTTTAGAAGGTTATGCAATATTTCTAATTCTTCTTGAATTGCTTAGCACCCAGGGCAGTTACTAGCTCAATACAGTACCCAGAACATTCTTATCCAACCTTATTGGATTTCTATGTATTTCACTTGATGTGAAATTCATTCCTCATATTTGGAGAATTTGATACTCAGATAAAGTTATCCCACATGCCCCAATTAACTGAAAAGAAATTGCTCCGAGCCTTATAAAGATTTAGAACCAAATCTTGTTGGCTTCTATATGAATGACACGTTCAAAATGCTTTCAACATCCCAAGTGAGGAACGTTACAATATGTTGTAGGTATATTGTTAGAAGGCTAGTATTATAGCTGATTATTTCCTCCCTTTGACTCCGAGCCGTAACTATATATATATCTCTCGGTCAACAATGTACCAAATTTGGTTGGAAGATTATGTCTCAGTATTTTCACCTCAAAATTGCACCTTCACAAATTACATTGGTGCATATATTTCCATACTTGTCAACATTTTGAAACTTCCATGGGAGAGATTACGCAGGCTCAGATTAAAAGCATAAATAAAATGTGTGTTATAATGTACACCCTTGGGAAAAATATTACTTTGAAATGGCATCTTTTGAGCTGTTCTTTCAGATGAAATCATTAGATCTTAGAATATAGGAATAGTTTAGCAAATTCACTGGTTAAAAAATGATCAGTTTTAGGGTCAACAATCAGGAGTCTCCTCAATATTGGGGAGAGTTCGCAAGTATGTGCTTAAAAAATAACTTATTTTTACGTTAGTCATTAGGACAACTTTTATACATAAAATCATAAAGTACTAAACTTATGCTTTTTAATTCAGGTAATTTCATATATTGTACATGCTACAAATCGTAAAATTTATGACCTTGTAAATGATAAAAATTTCTTTGTTCAGAGACAGGGTCATTGTTTGAGTGAACACAAAAATTTCACATTATGATGCAAATACATAATTTAAAATCCTTAATAGCTGATACGACATGCCAGTATTTTTTTGTATGGGAATGATCTATTTATAGAAATACCTGGACACGCTCCAAACCAATCAGATGCAGGGTATCTATAAATAATTCAAAATAGTTGCGAACAATGATTTCCCTGCTTCTGGCTGTATAACCATTAACGGCAAGAGTATGTGTGATTAACTTGGGCACCATCTGTGAATTTCAAGAAATAAAACAGACCATCATCAAGTCCAATTAAGCTTTTGATGGTGCTGACCCTGACTCCAGAATCCAGGTAAATTATAGCTCAGATCAAAAGCTAATTAATGCAGTGCAGCACTACCATCTGTAGAGTTTGGTTACCTGGATTGTTTTTTTCCACCTGAGTTTTTACCTGTCCTACCTGAATCAGCAATAGGATTACATGAGCCCCAGGACATTTACACCTGAATCAGTTTAAATAATGAACAAAAGGAAAGGTTTTATTTTAATGCAAATTATTGACTTAAAAAGATTTCCTCTGTAATTCTGACGCTAAAACCTTTTGGTTGCTTACTCCGTACATACAGTGTTTTTTTTTAGAATCAATAGAAAAACAGTGAATTTATATCAAAGGTATGATTAGAAAGTCAAAAATTTTGACAGAAATTGCCCCAAACATGGCTATAGAGCTGTCAAAATTATTTTTATTTTGATATTAAATGAAAGATAACTTGTTTTGATGTATTTATGGGTCTCCTTGAGTAGAGGACTGCATTTACATAATGACAGGTAATTGGTGCGCCCTCTTTGCACACAATGTCCAATAAGATTAATTAGATCTACGAAGACTGCATGCTGTCACTTCTTCAGGGTAATAGTCTGTCCACCAACCAGTCACGTGTTAGAATAGTACAGAAACACGCTAAATTTTTGTACAATTTATGAAATACATTTTTTTTTTTTTTTATCAAAATAGAGTTTACTGTTGAAGTCCTCTCTATAAAATATCGATTATACATTTAAATATTTTATGAAAATCTTTAAGTTTAGATAATAACAACAGGGGTACATGAGTTGACAATATCTCAACCAAACAAAGGATTAACACAAAGAATGGTAGCTTGTTTGTAAACACCTATGTTTCATAATCTAGTTTCATCAATTGCCAGTAAGCACCATTCAAAACACAACACATTGTCTAGATAATCAAATTTATACATTTTAAGCACAGTACGAATTGTATCAAAGATATGTAGTGGTTTCTGAGTTAAATGGAAAAGTGAAAAATAAGAAGAATTGATTGTGTGGTCCGCGTTTTCGGGTAAACATTGAAACAGCAGTGATTGACTGGCAAAGCTAATGATTATTGAGTATAATTAGAACGAGGACCCACCACTGCTTCAATTATAGCGGTAATTTGGCTGGGCCACTCCAGACTGGCTCCATCAGGCTCCGTACCTCCACCACACAAACACATCATCATACACTCTGCCCAAAATGATCAAACTTCACTGGACTACCAAATACGATTCACACTGAGAGAAATCAAATGTTTTTCTCCGAATGATGGAGGGAACTGTTTTCATTCATTATGATGACAGTAATTTCATCTTTTAAAGAAATTTCTCATATTTCATTTGTGAAATGGTTCCAAATTTTCAGGTTTGATTTGTGATGCTCTTCTTGGAATGAAATGGAGGGTAACTACCGCTGGTCCAATTAGGACAATCTAGACCAGGAATCTCAGTAAAAAAATAGGGCTAAAAAATAATTCCAAAAAACCTCAGGACACTGGAACTTCAGTAATTATACTGATTTTCAAAATTAAGATATGATTTTTTTTTTATATATATATATCAGCCACACTTGGATACTAATTACTCACTTTACTTTCAACCTAGATTTGAATTCAAAGGGATTTTTTGGTCCCATTAATTAATTCTCTCTTTATTAAAATGATCATAGTATTTTTTTCCACATAAAATCAAACAAAATGCTACACTAATTATAGTGAAACTCTTTCTTCAATATATTACTTTTTTATGATGACAAGACCTAATTTTCAGTAAACTGTGATAATGTAACGTGACGCTACCACAATTGGTACAATTTTGACAGTTTTTTAGTGATCTTTAAAAATTCAGATCTTGTATCTGGAATGTTTCTTGATTCTTGACAAAGACTACCTATGGTGGTTCATTTTCAGGAAAAGATTTATATCTAAGTAATTTATTTTTGAAAATAGATCGCTAAACTCGGAGTGAGATTTCGTCCGTTTTTCGGCCGTAAATAATACCCAAATTGGTACACCATATCACAGGCTATGGAAATTGTTTATATTTCTACAAGTTGATGCGCCGATTACAACAAAATATATTGCTTTTATAGATACCACACTGAACTATAATTGTATATATTCACTTTTATATTATCCGAATATAAGGACCAGAAATCAACATTTAAACATGCTTATATTTAAACCCTTGAAAATCCTCCAAAGTTTCGTCGACGTACGTCGTTTTTACTGGTTTTCCAATATGTTTACTTTGAAGTCATCGTGTACTCTTAAAATGTTCCTGAAAACAAAACTATTCGGCAGAAATGCTGTTAAATGTCTATTTTGTTATCCTGTTAATGGAAAAGGCTCAAATTTAATTTTAAAGTACTATTCAAACAATTCTCTGACCGTGTACCAATTTGGGTAGTGTACCAATTGTGGTAGCGTGACGTTATGTCCAAAAAAATAGTTTTACACGAAATTATCAAGAAATACAATTTGGCACATTAATATAATGCTGATTCAAATAATTTTTCTAGGAGATTCAAGGCTAAACAAAATTGAAATAAAAACTTTTATTGTAATCAATCTGAATGAACATGTTTAATCAGAACTTTATGCAGTAAAAACAGGCTCTAGACCCCAAATTAATTTCAACCTTTTATGGAAACATCTGAAAATGATATATCTCTTGTCTTCAAAGTTTGTCTCAATGTTTATCCTTGAAAAAAACAAAATCATATTGTAAACAATTCTGTTTTCCAAATTATTTCACTGTCTGAACATGTACACTGCACTAAATCCCCTTATGGTAAGGATCACGCAAAATAAAAACCCTTTATTTTGTTCCGCGGATTACCGAACATATGCAGCTGGGCTGTAAGCTACGTATAGGCCTCTGCTAATAACTACAATGAAAAACTTCACTGCCGAATGACTACTAGTCTCGCTTCAGGGACAGATAAAAAAAAGCCCCAACATTACAGTAACAATGCACATGAAATCTGTATGTTTACATGTTTTGACTGCTTTGCTAGAGACATGAGACTCGACAGTACCGTAACATTCTTCGTCACGGAAACACGGAACTTCCGCACTATATCGTGTGCATGTCTGAGGGTGTCGGAGCAGCTCTAACGCATGCAACACATTAATTAAACTTTGTCTCTTCACAAGAAAATCATTCAACAAGGTTAAATCAAGAAGGGAATGCGAGTACACATTGCATGGCGCATATCTTTTGCATGTCAGGAGCAAATTCAAACTCTTGTCTGGCGCGTGGAAAGCCCATGTAGATCTAGGTTATGGATGCGTTTGCCTGGAAATGAGGACTACTTTTAGCGTGAAATTGTGTTAGACGACAGTTGGATATGTATACATCTCATACATAATGCTGTTATTGCTGAGTAATGGGTTTTAAACACTTTAACGCTTTAAAGGTTTTATTCTTTTTCATTTTAAACCTTCTCACCTTCCCCTCCCCTCCCTCTACCATCTTCACGTTACCCTTTCATCATAATAGGCGGTGATCAGCGTTGTCTAAATCAATGGGAGCCTGGTCTTTAACCATGAACAGGATGTTTCTTATTTGCGAAAAGAAATGCATCCGTCACATGTTCCATAATTCAATGCACATCGATTAAGGGAAGTCCATTTCAATTAAAACAAAATTAACTTTGACGCAAAAGATATAGGTATCTTCTGATATTACTACTGATGAAAAATGTCCTTTTTTCTTTTTCTTTCTCAAACTGGTACTAAAAATAGCTCTTCCATCATTCAAGTTGTAATTTTGCCATGTTCCTCGTGCTCCTTATTTGACAGGAGTCATTCAAACTGCTATTTTATCAGGTCTTCACTTCTATTTTACTGGGCCCTTCAAATTGTTATATGAACGAGAGCTTCTTATTTCACACTTCAATTAATTTTCCTTCATAGAAATGAAGCCATTGAACAGTATTACAACTAAAAACCACCATCCATCGAGAAAGGTATTCAATCAGGAAGTAGTTCAATCAAACGTATTTTACTGACATTGAACAGTCAAAGGGATTTGGCACAAGTTTTTACAACTTACTAGGCCCTCTTCCAAAAATAAGTTTTGTATTAAGTCATTAAATCTCATTAAGTCCAAGAAGTATGATCCACATAAGTATTATAATGAAGGGAGCTGATTATCCCAACCAAACAGGGGGACATGTAAATGGTTCGGAGGGGTACTGCTTTGGACAAGCAGTTGTTTGGATAACTGGTTCCAAGCTTTTTATAAGTTTCAAATACAGTATGTCTACTTTGTATCAAAAGATCATGCTCGAAAAGTCCAAAAAGTGGTCTTTTAATACAGGTTCACTTCACAATGAAATCGCTACAATGAGGATGAGGAACATATAAAAAGCGGTCTCCTAACACAGGTGGTCTCTCAATGGAGGGAGGCACATGAGAAAGTTTAACTGTTATTTAAAGTTTGGAAAATCACTATCAAGGTTTGGATAAGCAGTGTTTTCTTGTATAGTTTTTTTTTAATCATGTGTCACCGATCTGGGCCGGGCCGCAATCACTAAGGCTGCGAGTATTACCACATTAGACTGTTATTGCCCAATGTGTAAAGTATGTATTCTGTATTATTTCTGCTGTTTCTGTTTGTACTTATGTTCCCAGTAAATTACTGGATTGTTGTATACATAGGTTTTAATATGTGGTATTTGTGTCATTTTGAAATTGGAATTGGTTGCTCTAAAAATTTGACAAAAAAATTCACCTTGCCTGCAAGAACAGTCGCATATGTATGTATGTTTTTTTCAAATGTTGTCCTACCTTGGAAGTAGCTCTTGGTCCTGAGATAGCTTACAGCAAGTCGAAGAATAGAAAGTTTGTCAAGTTTAGATATAACACTTTGTTCAAACGGCAGTAAACTGGCGAGATGGTCGAGTTCCCCGTTGAGTCTTTCTCTGTGGCGTTTACTGGGGTTACTCTTAGGGGGATGGTCCTTCACTGGTGTTTTAACACTGAAACAGAAAACAATCTGATAACACCAGCTTCGATAAATAAAACATACATACATCACCTCATTAGTCTGAACAATTCTGTTGAATATATCAAAACGTAGACTTTTCTGATCTGGTGTGCTACACATCTTTTATATATATGGTTTTATATTAAGTCTGGTCCTTTTCTCAGGTTATAGAAAGGTAAACCACTGGTCTTTGAAAAACTCATCACTGGTCATTCTACACAGGTTTATAAGTTGTCATTCTACACAGGTTTATGAGTTGTCATCATACACAGGTTTATAAGTTGTCATTATACACAGGTTTATGAGTTGTCATTATACACAGGTTTATAAGTTGTCACTATACACAGGTTTATGAGTTGTCATCATGCACAGGTTTATAAGTTGTCACTATACACAGGTTTATGAGTTGTCATTATACACAGGTTTATAAGTTGTCATTATACACAGGTTAACAAACCTCACATCTTTCCTGTCGTCCACGTTGAAGGTGACGAGAAACTGAAACTCAACATTGTCCATTTCCATGTTTCAGGACAATGCAGGAGTTTTTGTTCCACAAACACATCATAGGTATTTGTTACATTTCAGTAATCAGCTTTTGTTACACCTGTATACCATAGTTAGCATTATTACACACCAGTGTATTACAAACTTACTATAATTATTGCTTCGTCTGTATACCGTAGTTATCTAAATAACACTACATTTGAATACCAAGGACATCATAATTAACTCTATACCTGTATTATATACTATAATTATAAACTTCAACTGTAAACCATAGTTATCTTAAATAAAACTACACCTGTTAACCCAGTTGTTAATTGTTCAACTATTCCCATTTTCTAGGATCTGATAACTTCATCTGACAGAACAGCTCAAAAGATGTCCTTTAAAAGTGGTATTTTTCCCTAGGGTGTACTATAGCACACATTTTATTTATGTTTTCAATTCTGCACACATGTAATCTCCCCATGGGAATTTAAAAAAGTTGGCAAGTATAATTACCATATCACAATGATACCTTGTATTTCACTAACTTTCTATATTTGACAGACGTTCTGTTTTCACAGGTTCGTATAAGCTGCTTGAATTTATCTTTCCCATTTTGTACAGTTATCTGTTCTGAAGAATGTGTGTGTGCTAATTATCAGCAGGGCGTTTATCAGAATTAATATTTGGTACGGTTCAGGTATAAAAAGCCTGCACATCATAACCCTATTATCCTGTAACTCGGAGCTCAGGTAAATAACCTGTATTTGTCATCAAATCTGCTTATCATTAATTTACATATATGTTGCATATTTTATAAGTCAAGTCTCATGTACTATGCACAATGCGAGGTGAACTTGCTTGGAAGTGATCGGTGTGGCACCTGTTTATCCTGATTGGTTGACAATTAGATATTGACCGATTTCGTTATAGCCCCAAGCATCGTGTGGAGGGCAAATGTGTTTTGAACATCATAAAATCCAACTTGGTATAAAACATTTACGACAATCCAATTAGCAACATTATTCATCTAAGTGATTTTAGAGAGTAAATCATACAGTAAAATAATCTTCGACCCATTCACACGTCTTCAGCTGGAACAACATTCAATGGATTCTTGAACAAGAACAAAAGTTCTTCTTTAAATACAAGTAAGAATCAGTGTTTTCCAATAACAGTCTGAATTTCATCTTTGATTAATTATCCAAGTTACATGTGAAATAACACAAACAAGATTTGTTTACAATTTATTCTATTACATCACTTCGTTTTCACAAATAAATTGAAATCTGTCTAGAAGAGTCACCTGTTTATAAAGATCACCTGCCTGGAAAGACCACCTGCCGATTAAATTCAATAGCTTATGTCATCTGCCTATTGAGGTCACCTATATATAAAGACCACCTGCCAATTAAAGTCACCTGCCTAGAAAGACCACCTGCCAATTAAAGTCACCTGCCTAGAAAGACTGCCTGCCAATCAAAGACCACCTGCCAATTAAATTCACCTTCCGATTAAAGACCACCTGCCCATTAAAGTCAATAGCTTATGTCATCTGCCTTTTAAAGGCTCCTGTCTAGTAAGACCACCTGACAACTAAAGTCAATAGCTTATGTCATCTGCCTATTAAAGCCTCCTGTCTAGTAAGACCACCTGCCCATTAAAGTCAATAGCTTATTTCACCTGCCTATATAAGTATACCTGCCTAGAATGACCACCTGCCTATATAAGTATACCTGCCTAGAATGACCACCTGCCTATATAAGTATACCTGCCTAGAATGACCACCTGCCTATTAAAGCCACCAGTCTACAAAAGCAAAGTGTTCATACATTAGACATTGAGTCTTGTGATGGTACAGTCAAACGTTCTTGAGAGACATCGCTATTACTTACTAACTCCTTATTTACCCGTACTTGGTGCCCTTATTTAAATCAAATACAGTATGTATCTTATCCAGAACCTACATTACCATATCAAGATATTTTATATATTCTTTTAACTGAAAAAAATACTAGCTATTCACTCATTTCTTCTGTGTAAATAAATACATCTAAAAAAACTTGAATTCAAGATGAGTTTTACCATTGACATTCAACATAAATAACAAAACTTTCCAAAGAATTCTACATATCGAAAAATGTTAAATTGCGAGTTTTTAGTTCCATAAAGTGCAATCGTCTGGCAGACATTTTTCTGCAAACCATAGTTATGTGTCAAAATTGGCAGCGGCACGCAACAGAGACGCAATCTTTAAAATTCTAGATTTTTTTTTTATACACGTGACTTCGGTTTAAGTGTACACTACTAAGACTCGATACATATGTATGACCTATTACTGAGATTGTACGTTAACTATGGGATTCCTCTGGGGCAAGGCTACAGTTTGCTAGCTTTACTTAGACAAAACATTGTATTTTTGTATGAGAACTGGTTCTCGTGTCTATAGCAGGTTGTTGCCACTACAAATCATACTCACACATTTCTTTATTTAATCTCTATCACACCCTCTCTGTATGTAGCTAAATCCATGACATAAAAACACAAAAACATATTTTTTGACAAATTGTAACCCCTTTTTTTATTTATTTATTTATCTTTACATATCTTATAAAAACTTTAAACTTCAAAAAATTATTCCTTACTTTTATGAATATTTCTTTTTTTAATTTTGTATATATTAATCAACAAAAATTTTACAAAAAATTTGGCTACCGGTTTTTCAAAAATTGTATTTTACCTTTCAATCAAAACTCAAGCACTCACATTTGAAGAATATTTTTTCACTGAGACATAATTTTCTGTCCCATACCTGACAGACTGAGCGCTAAGACGGAGTTAACACAATGCAAACAGACCCTAATGATGATGAGCCTGTAACACAAATTCTATAGCCTCTCGAACCTTGAGGACGGAATAAGTAGGGTGCTCCAGAAATACTTGAGTCCTTTATCTAGTGGCTAACAACCCTTCAAACGGAATTCATAATAACGCCACTTCTTTGAGATAGCGTGCACGGCACACGACCATCACGTGTACCAGACAACACCGAAGGTGTCTGCCCATCAAATCTCAGTTTAATGTAGCGAATTAGCACACACACAGTCATTTTTTAAAGAAAATCATAAATAAATAAACAAATACATAGCAAAATAGTTTATACTGAATCCAATATGTCTTTGTCCATTAAAATCATATTAAAATAACTGTATGAATTAAATTAATAAGTCTATAAAAATCATAAATTAATGAGATAAATAAATACTGTCTGTTCCTATGTATTTGGACACAGAGAAACCATCAAGGTCCCCAACCGTGTCTGTCCTATGTATTGGGACACGGAAAAACCATCAAGGACCCCAACCATGTCTGTCCTATGTATTGGGACACAGATTGAGAAACCATCAAGGTCCCCAACCCTGTCTGTCCTATGTATTGGGACACAGAAAAACCATCAAGGTCCCCAACCCTGTCTGTCCTATGTATTGGGACACGGAGAAACCATCAAGGTCCCACCTCTTGTGACGTTTGACTGCAGATGAACATATTTTCATGTATTACTTTAGTAATGTTTTAATGATAAGTTTGCAGTTGATCTACCTTATATCTTAGCTACACTAGAATGCCAAATAGTTAAATACACTTCATAAAGTCACACTTACACGGCCTAATGCAGAAATTCAATGATTACAGCTCATCTCTTCTCAATAACAATTTTGTACCACCATGAAAATTAAGTCAATTTCTCCATAGTTGTATCAGAGATCAGAGTTTAACGGCCCATGAAAAACGGGCAGTGCTACCGTATGGTGGAATTAGGGAGTGCAAGAAATCCAGATGACATTTGGGTGTGTGTTGTCCCTAGGGCTCTTATCATTGTCATCATATAATTGGCATGTCGAAAACAAATTAACCTCTCGTTACAAGACTTGGTCAGACCATGATTGTCCCGGCCAGCAAGCTATGGCCCCTGAACGCCTAGTCACATCTGTTACTAGGATGAACG
Source organism: Mizuhopecten yessoensis (assembly GCF_002113885.1). Lineage (NCBI taxonomy): Eukaryota > Metazoa > Mollusca > Bivalvia > Pectinida > Pectinidae > Mizuhopecten > Mizuhopecten yessoensis. Next base: position 301,357 of record NW_018405334.1, on the reverse strand, counting down.
ACGAAATTTCACCAAGCATCCTTGCGACAAAGATCGATGTACCCCTCACTTTGTATTCCAGTGTATTCCATTTCAATTCTTCAATTTTTCGACTGACGTTTAAAAATATTTAACACAAACATTCAGAGTGAGGCCTTGTTCCTGGGAGAGTTCACGCTCTGTTGATAGCCTCTTCACTTCTACACAAGTCAAACACAGATGTCCTTGTGTAAATATCAGAGTCTGTCAGTTTTTACGCGTAATTTGGACATTATGACAACTTTGTTTATCTAGTTTCTCACTTTTGAAAAAAGGTGATTTTCCTTCGGAAATTATGTCTAGTTGACTTTGGATGTAACTTGTTTAGACTCTAAACATACGGCTTTAAGCTACTGTGAGCATGATGCTGTGATTTTCATTAAAACATTTTTATTTTAAGGATCCCCGTACCACTGCCAAAAACTGTAACTATGCATCGGAAACTGATTCTGCATGACTTTAATTTTAATAAATCATTTCTGAAAAGACGAGCCATTCGGATTGATATGTCTGGCATGTCGTCTTTGACCATCAATGTACATATCAGAGAAACTAACTTAAACGCAAAAGCTTAATGTTGATGAAGATGCTGACAAAGTGAATGGACCATGAAAGGTTACAAGGCCGCATCATCCATGGTGCAAGTTTGGTTGGTCTAGCACTTTTACTTTCAGTGAAACTAAGTTCAATGCAAAAACTTAATGTCGACACTAACGCCACCAGAAAAGCAACACCTTAGTCCGAAATATAATGAACAAAATAATTAAGGTGAAATATACAAAAATAAATTATATAAAAATCACAATTGTGCTCTCATTGACAGTAAAGATGCAACAGGGCCAGACCGGGATTCGAACCTTGCACCTCTGATCACAAAGCAGTTGCTCCAACCAACTGAGCTACTTATTATGTGTAAGTAAAACTACAGTGGAACTCTCTAGTGTTTTACCGGCAGTGGGACGGGGATCCTTAAGATACAAAGAGAACTGTAATGCATAAAACATTCATTACAGAATTATACAATAAATCTTCGTCAACATCGTGCTTAATGATCCGTTCAGTCGTACAAAATTCATCAACCTTTACCAACTCGCACTTCGTTGTCATATATTAAATTAATTTCCGAAGCAGCCAACAACCATTTTCAAATCACTTTTCTCATATGGATTGTTTTGAAACCTCATGAAGGTATTTTTTACATCGGACAAATTTATTATTTCTGTAAATGTTACGCCGTGTGTACAGTTAATACTGCTCTCCGTATCTGGGATGAAGCACCCTTGTGTATGATGTCAACCCTGAAAACGTTTGTTCGGGCTCTACTCAAGCGCGACCAATGATAAATAAATAATTTTAATTCAATTTCATCCCTGAAGGATGTTATTTGCGGACGTAGAGCAAATGTAAATAATGTTTTTATCTCGTAAACCGGCTCGTAATGAGAAAGGTTTTTCCCAGATAATACGATGTATTTGCATATAGATATTAAACTCTATACCTTAGTGCCAGTACAAGCTTTGGTTGACAGAATGCTGTCACAGATATCAAAGACTGTCGAGTGTTGTCCTAGCCCAACATCCATTTACAAAACGATACTTTTTATAACTCATTAAACCGACATTTATTCTTGTACGATTTTCCACTTCAAAAATCAGGGCTGTGTTTTAACAAAGAGAGGAGGGGAGCGGGAGCGGCATTTCTCAATCATTATTGGATTTGTAACACTGAGGCATTAGCGGTAATTTGATTCACACTATTGAGTTAGTGACGATAAAACACAATTCCGACTTCTGTTCTATCTGGTTTTTGCCGCACAAATACCAGGCATAATTTATGATAAAATGTTATAATCGGGCGTGTTGTAAAATATGTAAAGATAACATATTAAAGGTTGTAATAGATTTGATCCTCGTGGCCTCAGCTATCAGCCATAGAGCACAGCCAGTTGACGAGAGTCACACTCACAGACTGTGTTCAGCATCGCCTATTATTTATACAGACAAGATGGAAAGCCGTCCCCGTGATGTGATAGGGCTATATCAAGGCTTTTCGCCATCATTTGTCTCTTGTTAAATGAAAACCCAGATGCTTATAATTTCATTTGAGACTTGTGAAATTGCCCTCGGCTATGTATCTGTTAAAATGATCAAACACTGTTTTTTATAGACAACAGACAACAGCTCCGTAGCAGCATCGTAATCAAGTTTTGGAGCATTAACGTCAAGTTCCATGCCAATGTTGTAATTTCATACTCAACTTACTGCTCACTGACATGCAGAGTAGCGCAGACCTGAGGTATCAAGGCCGTTCAGCGCTATGACGTACGTGTGCCGCCTTGGTACTCGTAGAACACGTGACGCAAGGTGTTCCTCAGTATCGGACCGCGTTACTTTTTCCTCATCATAAACCTTTAATCACTTGATTGCAATGTTTCTGCTGGCCGGATAACACTTGGCTAATAATCAATTCTGTTTTTCCATATAGTCTGGATTTCGTTAGTCTGTCTGGCTGATAAAACCTTATTGAATTATTTTTATCCGGAAAATGACGACATTAAGAGATGGAGAAAAAATGTCTGCACGCACCTTTAAATAAATCGTAGAAATCTTAAACTATGTATAGTATAGGGTATCTTTAATGTACCAGGAAACAACACTGTTAATCATAAATAAAACAATAGATGTAAATTATGTGGCTCTCGCTGTCCACGGAATCCATGGGACAGTTTTAGCTATATACATTTTTATTAAGGAGACATGCTACCTAACTCATTCTATCTGTGATTTTAGCTGGAGTTATGTCCCTTAAAACCTTTTAAAGAAACTATATGAGTAATATAAACACACACAGTCTTTTGTATTTTTTTTAAAGTCATGATGTCAAATTACTGTTCATATAATTTATTCAATACTTCTTCATAATGGAACTCTTCTGCAATTAAACATGGCTACATCAATGTAGGGTAGTTTATATCCTTAAGCTCAAGTTGAATAAATAATAACTTTTGTTTTTGTCAAAGTTGAAATCCGACAACTGTTATGAAAATTTTATCGAAAAAAGGTAATATTGATACACATTCACTTAAATATATTCTTTTTTTTTTTAAATCTGGAATCATAATTGTATATTTTAGTTGGAAAAATTGTGCCGACATGATTTGATTGAAACATACCCACTTGGTATCTGATGCCTTGACTCTAGAATTTGTTTTTAACTCACATGTAATCTTTACTTATTTTTGCCAACATTTGTCATTGAATCTCATCTCATAGTATATAAATGCATTTTAAAATTGAGATTTTTTTTTTTTTTTGGCGTAATATAAGCATATATTTTTGTACATTATAATATATCATATAAAATATACCCTACAAGAAAATGAATTCTTCCAATGATTTTTTATTTCAAGGCAAAAAGATATACATACTTATTCTTGTCAATTTTACAGAATCAGTAACGATAACTATTTTATCTCATTAAGACACTATCAGGGAAGGTGGGATTTATTATTCATGTTTTAATCACTCACAATTTCAAACTTCACAGTTTCATTTTCTATTCTCTAATCAAAGACATCTTAAACATTACTAAACTAAAATATTAATAAAAAAATCTGTTAAAAATTAGAAAAGACCTCTATGTACTGCTGCTTAAATGTCAATGATTTAATGTAAGATAAATCTGCAGGTTAAATAACCTATAATGAAAAAATTGATAGCAATTATACTAGATAACTAAAAAATTAACAATCCAACTGCTCAAAAGGAAATAAGAATTTTGAAAAAAAAACAAATCTGAAAAAAAACACTCTTTCTGACAGTACTTCAAGTCATTTACAAGACAGAACATGTTGATTGCTGGAATAATTGACTGTTCCCATAAAATAATCTAAAAGTCGTTGCCGCAATTGGCCATAAACCCCCAGCACCCATCAAAGTCGCACTTTGGTCATTCTGTCTCGCGTCCTTCATGTAACGTTTGCAAACCTGTGTAAATGAAAGATTAATCTGCGGTCATTTCCTGAGAAAATGGCCATAGTGTTCCAACAGAAAATCTATTCAGAGAACACGAAGAAGAAAATGGCCATAAATATTCATATACTTCTCACATCGAAGGAAACATTTAGACAAGACCATTACGACAAGCCAGTGACTTCGGTGGCTGGTCAATCAACATGCAGGTATTTATACGAATTAGCGGCCGACACGGCCAGAGATCGGCTCACGGCCAACGGATATGCAGCAATTAAGCCCAACACATTTTTCAGTGGGGGCAATTCCCCAGGATGTCCCTAATGCCTGCCTAGGCTACAAATGGAGGATACGTGGACGCGTTGGGCGGGTGTGTCCAGACACTATGATTCCTTCCAGAAAATGGATTGTGATTCTCTCAGACTTTTCTGATGATGCTAAAACAGCTCGGAGTGTGAGCTAAAATGTCTGCAACATATTTACTCTAATGCTATTTGATGAAATGATAGTGTAAAATGTCAGTTAAAGTTTTCCATATAATGAATGACTTGAATTCAAAGAAAAAACCACGTTGTAGGTAATCAAAGTGTTGATTTCAAGAGTCCAAAATGAGGGTAAAAGCTAGAACCTACAAAATGTGGAAACTATTGGAAATATATCTAGTTTTTAAGTTATCGAAACCAAATTTGATCAGAAAACAACTTAATGTCTTCAGGAACTTTTTTGTCATATATTTTATTAACTAAGAAGTCTAAGTCTATGTCTATATTATGACACTTGTTCTGATTCCAGTTCAAACGGTGCTACACAAACAAAAATAAACAGCAATGTATTATTGGTTATAAGCCCACTATACTGTCCTCCTACCTCTCTTGCTAAAAAGGTAATTGTCCTTGTATTTGTTTATAAATGTACCTCCGTGTAGTTGTCAAATCCTGTATGAATATCCATAACAATGTCTCCCAAATTATACACAAGACCTAAAGCCGTCAGCGCATTTACAGGTCAGATGCAGTGTGTATTAATAAACTGGTACAATCCTTTTTTATTTAAACAAAACCAGAAAGCCGGAAAGAACACCAGAAAAACTCAGTTTTAATTCTTGAATTTGATATAAATCTAAAATAAAAATCATTGGTAGATTGATGGAAACAATTTATACGATTCAAATTTTTCTTAAATAAGACTTACATATCTTAATACTTTGTAAATTTTTCTTAAACAGTGAACTCAGGTGTTATACACTTGCTTTTCACCAAGATGTCTGGGGTTCGATTCCTCGATCAGATGTAAAGAGGTATGGCTTGACCAGTCATTAAGTCTTTCACGATACCATCCAGAGCATCAAGAGAGATTAATATAAGTTTGTAGAACTTGTTTTGCAATTGTTTTGTAAAATTAATAAAGTTGAAAACTTGTATGGCGATTTGATCGTAACAGGAAGTTAATTAATTTGTTGAATTGTTAAAAGGTATTTACATTTGTTTTCATCCATCTGGTAATTAAGTCTTTTATTAAATGAAACAAAAATTAAATAATCCGTATTAAGAGGTTCTACCTTTTCTTGTGTTGTGATATACGTAAGATGAACCGATTTTGTGGTCCCCGAGGTCTGTCAATAACATATATGGAGAGGAGCCATCGTGAAAGATTCACCCCTCCTGGTACAAGGATATCAAACATTCTGCGGCTCCATGTTTGAATTAAAAACCTTCTCATCACAACGTAATGAATTGGTTAATTTTCCTTTCGTGGAAAACCGCCCATTTGTCAGACATAATAGCAAGAACGACCCCCCGAAAACTCGGCGAGGAGCTTTCCACTTTGTGTACAAATCAATCACACACTCTTTGTCACCCGTATTTTTAAGTACAAACATTTTTACTTGAAATCTTTGCCCAGCCTCCGAATCGCAATCTCATGACACCGGGCAGATTAGAGGTAAAGTTATAAGGTAATGCAATTCAGCACGCTATTCACATAAATCCTCGTTTCCATCCCTTCCAAAGGGATACCGTATTTAAATGATACAAATACCCCGGCCAAGTTAAAATGTCACACTCTCATTTGAAAATATTCCTGCCTTCTACGATTGGGGCAAAGGTTTTCATAAAAATGTATTTGACAAGAATCTGTTTGAATGCAAAACACATCTTTCCTAATTTTGAAACTAACTTTTTTCCCCTTTTCTGGTTAGAGAGCATTAGTATTTTTTCTAAACAGATCTATTTTCATTTTCCATTTTTATATAGATATATTGACACATACTGAAGTTGAATGTACATAAATACATTTCAATTAAATAAAACCCATTCTTCTTCGTTTAAACACAAGTTTTTTCAGTAGGTGCAAAGCTCACTAGCACTCTAATTCTATGGGAAAAAAGTCAGGTCATTTGTTCAAATATTGTGTTTAGAAAAAATATCGGTTTCATCATGGCATCATCCAATCAGGATGTTTTAAATAATTTTGTTTGCTTGATTTTAGTATTCCAAATAAAACATTTCTGACAATTGAATTTTACCATCCATAAATCAGTTTGACTTTATATTTGCATATTATTAGACCCCGAGAACCCCGAGTAAAAATTGAAAAAAAATCCAAAGAAATATGAATCTGAAATTGAAATATCAATAGATTGTTTGTTTATGCTTTATAATATTCCATATTTTTAAGATATATTTTAAAATTTTACAAGGACTGTAAGCCAAATCACTGCAAATTATCTAAATTTTGGGAGGTGCATATGTTCATGCGACTTTCATATGAGTATTGAAATAGGTATTAAATAAATATGTCAAGCACATTTATGCCGGAGAAATATATTTGTAACTGCTATATATTTATTGTGAAGGTCAAAAGTGTGCAAATCAGTCATAAAAATACAAAAAATGTGACAATAATTGTAGATATATCAGATGTTATAATGATTGTGACACTGACCATACATCTCAAGAGTTGAAAATTAAAAATATATTTAATATTAAACTGTTGAAGATGCAAAATTTCATAATGTTGGTGATATTTTTAAAATTGTGTTAATTTCTAATTTCATCATATTTTTTCATGATGAAAGAAAGCAAGTGATTTTCAGACGCAGACACTCTGGATGTCAAATTAATTAATATTGGCATAAAAAAGCTAGACAATAACATTTTTCTGAAACATTATCTGACCAACACGTGTCCATCAGAGGACGGTGTCAATAGGAGGCTTGACCAAAAGTGACCATCCCTCATCCACATAAAGACTGGTGATGTCACATGACTCTCCTCTTCCATCAAACAGCCAGAACCAAAACCCCGATTGAGATTGATCAGCATCGTACAAATGAAAAGATCTCAAACTGACCACAACTTTAACCACACAAATGACCGCTGAACAGATATCTGACCAACAAATCTTCAAAAGAAAATAGCAGGATTTTTTTTGCTATTCTATCATAATCAATCATTTTTGTCTTGAGCGATTTTCAAAATGCCCTAAAGATTTTTGTCAGAAATCCTTATAAATATTTTTGAGTTCATACTAGCTATCTTTAGCTTAAAACTATAGTGTATACCGGTAAGTGCTTTAATAAACTTAAATTAAAAAATAACTAAAAAAAATAAAAAGTCAAAACTAAATTCAGTATAATTCTTCTACTTAAAGTGTTTATTTATACTTAAAAAAAAATTATTCTGAAGAAGTAAAATCTTAAATTTGTCAACAAAATTTAACATTGAAGGGTAACCTGTTAACAATTACTTTTTTTGAAAGTGAATAAAAGGGAACTAAAAACTCTGGATGACTTGGTGACAATTTCTTCTGAATCCTACAGATGACAGGGCAGTCTTGTCCAGTTCGACCTCAATGACATGTGTCAGGGAGTCTGGTAGCTGACCATTTGAATGACCGTTTATTGATGATGATATCTTTGGAATGGACAATGACAATTTGACCTTTTGATTATACTTTTCTTTGACCTTTGTTATTACTTTCTTTTTATAAAACTCGGATTGCAGTTCACTCCGCCCCTTTCATTTAATCCTATCATCAAATATATCCGTGATGTCGACCCCTAGAGGTCAATGGGTGCATGATGGCCGTGGTTCATGTCTGGGGGGATGGTAAAATCAGCGAAGCTTTCCCTAAACCTTTGATATTAACCTGACATAAACACGGCCCATCAGTCGGGGCGTGCACAGTACGTTCAACACCGTATTTAGGGTCGTCTTCCTTGTTAATTTGACAGTGACTACAAATTTAAAAGTGATAAAGTTGTGATTTAAATCCGATGTATGCTTAGGAGGAGCAGGGAAATTACACAGCAGTGCTACCCTACCCTGCTGCAGTCAGCTATAAACCAAAACATGCTCACAACCTACACATAATATAGCCACAATGGCTACCAGTGGAACACACATTAAATCAGGTCTCCGTAACAGAAGTTCGCCCCGTTGTCAAGGTGATAAAAGGTGGATCTGATTTTTAAACAACAGGTTAATTGCCAACGTTTTTTTTTTTGTGGCATTTTGATCAAAACTGCTTTCCACTAAAGGTACATCAAGGCATAAAACAAGTTCTGGAAAATTTCTGGAGTAGGGGGACAAGATGTCTTGTATTATTATTTCTATCTAAAATTATAACCAAATTATTTCAACCAAATAATACACCAGTTCTTGATCCTGTCGGGAAGATAAAGCTGTGTTATATGAAGATATTTATGGTCCGTAACGATGGACGGGAGTTCAATAATACATTTAAATACACACGAAGCCAGATTACTTTATTGAGCTCAGGTAACACAATTTTTTTCATGTTGAATATTTTAAAAATTCATAACTAAAATTAAATCTGTAGGGATTCAAAATAATACCATCTGAAAACAAGAAACACTATATAAATTACTTGTAAATTTAAAGACAACTTTTATTTTTTACAAAAATCTTATTTTGAAGATTGCATTATCAACTCATGATCATGAAGCATAAATCAGACTTGGAACAGCTGGATGTTAAGTTAAAAATAAGAGTTAATCTTTAGCACATTTTGCATAATTTCTTATATCATTTAACTTTTCAAAACTGGAAAAGAATTTTTTGAGAATTCCAAGATTAATGCTAAAATTTGCATTTAGTTAATCAAAAAAGATAAATCCCAGGATCTGAATTATTAGCGACCCTTGGGAATTTTCTGAAATCTTTTACAGACTATATTCTAGAAAAAAGTATGTACAAGCATTGTTGTCAAAAGTCATCAAAGAGGGCAATTTGTATAGGTCATACATTTTCATGGAATGGTTAATTACCTGTGCTAGATATCTAATTAGGTACAGGTAACTTACCTGTGCTAGATATTTAATTAGGTACAGATAAAAATCAGCTGCTTCCTTCACTGTCTTTTTGAGAAATGACTACCATTAGAGGAATCTGAGGTGAACATGAATTTTGTATTCACCCAAGACATACATTTCATGCAACAAGGGTCCAATCACTACCGCAATATTAAAACTGTGGTAATCAAAGTCTTATAATCCTCTTTTGAATACAAACATATATCTTACACAACATCACCCTCTCAAAGTTTGAAGGTGGGTTAAGAAAAGTAGCAGCCTTATCAATCTATCCAATATTTGGCAGTATAGTAAGCAGCCTTATCAATCTATCCAATATTTCACAGTATATTAAGCAGCCTTATCAATTTATCCAATATTTGACCGTATAGTAAGCAGCCCGATCAATCTATCTAATATTTCACAGTATAGTAAGTAGCCTGATCAATCTATCCGATATTTGACAGTATATAGTAAGCAGCCTTACCAATTTATCCAATATTTGACCGTATAGTAAGCAGCCTTACCTATCTATCCAATATTTTACAGTATATAGTAAGCAGATTTATCAATCTATCCAAAATTTGACAGTATAGTCAGCAGCCTGATCAATCTAACTAATATTTCACAGGAGAGTGAGCAGCCTGATCAATTAATCAAATATTTCACAGTATATTAAGCAGCCTTATCAGTCTATCCAATATTTCACAGTATAGTAAGAAGCCTTATCAATCTATACAATATTTCACAGTATAGTAGGCAGCCTTATCAATCTTTCCAATATTTCACAGTATAGCAAGCAGCCTGATCAAACTATCAAATCTATCACAGTATAGTAAGAAGCCTTATCAATCTATACAATATTTCACAGTATAGTAAGCAGCCTGATCAATCTAGTATTTTTTTTGTAATTAGGTTGCAAAATAATTATGTGAAAATCAAAGTTTTTGAAACTGATGTATGCATGTATATTTCAAGTTCCTGAGCATTTATAAGCAAAAACATTAATTTCAATTTGTCAATTAATATAATTTTTCCACAAAAGTGTATTTATCAGAAAATTTGAATTTGTATTCCCAATTATCTCCCCCAAAAATGACAGGAAACAGAATATTCTAAATTGAGATTCAGAGAAGTTTTAAAGGTTAAGATTTTCCGAGTCACTATGTCCTAGATACAAAAGAACAATAATGTGTTCCTCTGAATTTTTCTTTTTCAAAGTAAATGTTCCCTTAGAGGTTAAGTGCTTGATGTATGTGTGTTAACGGTCAGTTTAAGGCAAAACTGAAAAGTGGACCTAAGGACTGGTCAACATGACTCAAGGTCTCTGTCCGTACAATCTGGCCGTGCTTTCCACTCTTAAATAATTCCTTTTGATTCAAATCATTGGTAACTTTATATCAAAATTGGTTACAATCTGTCGGTGTTGTTAATAGTTTTGTCTTTCTGTAATGTTGCGTACAGGCAGCAGTCCCTGACAGGTGTCAGTAACTTTGACAGGTAGACTTCCATTTCCTCCCACTCAATGTTAAACCTTCTAAAACAGGAGTAGCGCTGACTCCCAACAAGGTTTTTACCTAAAATTACCTTTCCTCTTAAAAGTTTAAACAAAGAATTCACAGCATATCTATACACCACGGCAAGGTTTGCATTCAATAGTTTCACATTCTTGGTGTTCAATTTACCATGAGCCGAGTTTTAACTACAGGCCTGGGTGTGTAAGGTCGCAAGTCTATTCACCATTTGGCCAAATTGCAGTATGGACCAATTTTCTGGTTCCATTCACATCTAGTAAAAGAGTGTATTAATGTGTTAAGATATTCTGACATACATTTACTGTAGAATACCGACCCTGTGGCCTTCCTGATACCTGGTACAAACAGTTCCACAACATAATGAAGAAAAATTCTACCAACAAACGCCCCCCAGACCATGACTAACCTGTGTATACCTGTTAGCTTTCTCAGAAAGAATGTCGTGAAATATTTACAAACTTTAAACATAAATTACTTTTCATAAGAAAAAACAATACTTGGATTGACAATAAGATAAATCTTCAGTTTGTCCTTTCTAGGAAAAATCTTTTAAACTTCACCTAGCTAGGGGGGTAATCTGGAATACCATGAAGTAACGTGAGGTGTTTAATACACTTACATTCTAACCAGTCTTATTGTTTTTCGCCCCCATGCAGTCGTGAAAAAGTGTTCTACACAATGGTAGCCTTCCTGTTCTATTGACAGTCTATTAAAACTTGTCTAATCTGAAACGGAGAAGGAAATCAAAGTGATGGGTGACTCAGGAGCGAGATCGTTATCGTAGGAGTTAAGAAGACTGGATGGCTTAAACACAGCAATGTGTGGAAGAAAATCTCAATAGTGACAACTAGCTTGACTCAAGCATTTTAAAAATACTAAATAATATGTGATCTTGATATGTTTACTATTCATACACATATAGTCACAAGTCTTAAGTCATACAAATATTGTCACAAGTCTTAAGTCATACACATTTTGTCACAAGTCTTAAGTCATACAAATATTGTCACAAGTCTAAGTCATACAAATCACAGGTCTTAAGTCATACAAATCACAAGTCTTAAGTCATACAAATCACAAGTCACAAGTCTTAAGTCATACACATATTGTCACAAGTCTAAGTCATACAAATATTGTCACAAGTCTTAAGTCATACAAATATTGTCACAGGTCTTAAGTCATACAAATCACAAGTCTTAAGTCATACAAATATTGTCACAAGTCTTAAGTCATACACATTTTGTCACAATTAAGTGTCAAGTCATATACATCCTGTCACAAGGTCTTAAGTCATACAAATGTAGTAACAAGTCTTAAGTCATACAAATCTTGTCACAAGTCTTAAGTCATACAAATCACAAGTCACGTACAAGTCTACACATACAAATCTTGTCATAAGTCTATACATAATAATTTTGTCACACTTAGTTAAGTTATACAAATCTAGTTACTAAGATTATAGTCTTACAGTTCCATTAGTCTTAAGTAACACAAGTCTGGTCCTTTAACATCTGCTCTTTTTAAAGCTTTCAAAATTCTTTTAAGTGAGTGACATTTTTTTGTGTAATTGTTTTACAATTTAAGTATCAATATTTCTATAAAAATATAATTTTGTTTCTTGATTTTTACATTTAAGCATGAAAAATTTTAAAAAAAAAAAATCTCCCCTATCCTAACTTTTCAGCAGACATCTTGATGTCACACAAGTGTTTTACCATCATGAAGTCAATATCAAACTACGTCCGAGTCGGACCGGTGTTTTATCGTGTACGATACCGAGGATTTATGTAATCTGCTTTAACCACTGTAAAACAACTGAATCATGTAATAAACAATCATACCCAATAACAGACTCATGTCTGTAAAACATCACCAGAAAAAAACCTGAGGGTCATGGTGTGAAAACGCCTCGTTTGGAGAATAATCACCGAATATGTCACACCTGTTGAAGACGATGTTTTCAACAAATGGCAGATGGCTTCCTATATGATATCATAGTATACCAAAAGGTTAGAAAACCTTGGTAGACAAACCATACGGAAATCAGATTTGCCGGAATCAAATAACGACTGGAGCAAAAGTCGGCCATCGTGAGCATGCAAATACTGCCAGACATGCAAGCGCGATACCGATGAGTTATTTCATGACACCATGCACTTAAATTCAGCACACACTACAAGTCTGAATGGGTATCTTCTCACGTAGCATTGCAGGACTGTAACAGTGTATATATACAACACTGAGAATTCAGCTTTCTTAGCGACTTTCCTCTTGGACACGTCTGCATGACCTTTAACCTTTATCCAAAGTCACGATGTAGGACATGTAAACCTTTTTCTTCAGAACGTTACAGGCAGATTTAAATTCCCCACCCTTATCACAGATTCTTAAACCCGGAACCACAGAAGTTCACTTGTCACCAACGAAGTATCGAACTTTTCCTGAAATAAATTCATTATGAAAAAAGACTAAATGCTCAACAAATAGCAATTATTAATTTAAAGAAAATACATTCACTTAAAGGTTATTTTCCTATAAGCTTGGCCGCTGTAAAATTTTCTATTCTTGAAGATGTAAATATAAAGATTTACCAGGATATATTTTAGAGACAGAACACCCCTCCCCAATTTTAAGATTTAATATTGCTCAGGAAAACTTGCTATTTTTTATCAGCAAAAATCTAACGAAAATGCAAAGGTAAAAAAAATTGGAATATAGACATGTACTGTGAATTTTGGAGGAATGGATGATCGAACCCAAACCTTAATTTTTCATCAAAGTCTGCATGGCCGCAAACAACATACTGGTTGCACACAGAAACATATGTTGACTACATACAGATACAGTCAGAAGGTAAACAGGTGTTTTTGTCACCCCATACAGTCCTCCTGTACCAGTGTATTTCACCTCTACAATTGTAATGTCTAGGAGAATGGTGTTATTGTTTTCCTCGTTTCACTTGGCCAGGCTCGCTAAGACGTACCTGTTCTTTATGAGAGCCTTATAGAACTTATCTGCTTTACTCCAAATCGAGGAGAATGCTCTCACAGTTATATAAGAAAGGCTTTTATTATACTGCTGTTGTTATTGAGAATTTTATCAGTGTATTTCAAGACTTTTATCAACACCCAGGTTAAGATCCTAGCCTTGGTGAACCTTAGAAGATAAACCAAGTCGAAGTCTGCTACAAAAACAAGACTCGGAAAACTTGTGATTTGCCCAAGATTGACGAACACTGCTGTACCCGTAACTGAAGTAAGGGACTAAAGGGCAAACAGGATACTAGGGTACTGAGGAGTATCTAACACACAAAACCACCCAGGAGTGTCACCTACAGTAACTTTGTTTTACAAACTGACGGTCCGGTACAGTTATCTCTTTGGCACCCCTATCTACTTTGGAGAGTTGTAGAGGCAAGAACTAATTAGACCATGCATCTTTCAGTTGAAGAGTGTTCGTTGATGAGGCGTAAATTATAATTATAATCTATTACTTAATAAACAGAGCTAAAAATCACCTGACAACAGTAGAAACGCACAACATTCATCATAATCTTGTTAACGATGTTCCTTTTTTTGAACTGTGAGAATTGTTAAACATAAAACAATGTATTTGTTCGCCTCAGTTGGATGACATTGGCCTGTCCCACAGTCTAACGAGCCTACTTTTGATGAACCAGGGTTTCAGAATCAGTAATACCTGGTTTAGCTATCGATCTATTCCTACCATTTAACAAATATGTGTCTTTTCCCAAATAAGGCTCAGTCTGTAGAGTGCTGAAACTCTAGGTTAGCAAGTTAATTTGATGACAAGAGTACAGTTTAACTTTTCTCCCATCCTTTTTAAAATCATGCTGAATCTACGCTGAAACATGCTGAATCTATGCTGAAATCATGCTGAATCTACGCTGAAACATACTGAATTTACGCTGAAAACCTGCTGAATTTATGCTGAAACATGCTGAATCTATGCTGAAATCATGCTGAATCTATGCTGAAACATACTGAATCTACGCTGAAAATCTGCTGAATTTACGCTGAAACATGCTGAATCTAGCCGAAATCTGCTGAATCTACGCTGAAACATGCTGGATTCATGCTACCATCTTAGAACAATTTATTACAACTAAAGACAGACAAATAGATAGACATGAAGTAAGCGCTCGGTGTTTCAAAGAAGCTTCCTAAGAAGCAAAACTACTGCTTACCAGGAATTTAACTGACTCTATACATGAATAGCTTTCCTCTGTAACTAAGTAAATACATGTAAAATATATTTATTTGTTGAAAAAACAACAGGTAATCCAATCTTTGTATTGTCATAGTACATATAAATGAGAGGAAAACTGTAACCTTGAAATGTCGTCTTCGAAGTCTATTTACTTCCATCAAAATCTCTTTAACTCCCATCTCGTACTTGCTTGATCAATTTTACCAGGCAAACGTTTTTGGATTTCGAAATCTCTTTGGACATGGACACAAATCGCAAGGATGTTGTACAAAATCTACCATACCACCACCTAGCTTAACCGACATGAGACAAATTCTTTCTGCTGTCAAGAAATTTTCTGATTGGTAATGATACAAAATTCTTCAGCAGTCTTAAAAATAAAATTCAAATCAGATTTTTAAAAATTATTTTTCAAGCAATAACTCGACCAAGTTAAAGAAGTCATGTTCTAAACTTAGTGCAGTAGTATAGCATGGAACATTTCGGATTTGAACATCAATGCCAAAGGTCGTAGGTCACATCAACATGGGATGAGGGCATTTCGGACAAACCCATGCCGATGGGCTGATCATATTGTGGTTTTTATGGGACGATCTAGAAATGACATAAATTATTTCAGTTTTGTTATTTGATGTAAAAGGCAAAATGGTATGCTGGGCTCATCATTTGTATGTGTGATGGAAACTGTACCCTGTAATACAGGCCAGACCCTAATGCACATGGATAGCGATTAAAATTTGTGAGGCAAAACTGTTTGGTTGTACAGGTAGGGTAGTATTACCTGGTCGCTGATACCCCATAATTACTGAGCTCAAGTCAACTCTCTGTCTAATACTGGAGCAGAGGTCCTCCCTATACTGCTTATATCAACAGACCTCTGCCTACTTCGTACTCGGCCGAGCTAACAGTCCACGGGAACTGATAAATCACTCAACGGCCGAACATCCATCCCCTCGGCCTGGTTATATTAACGCAGGGAATCAAAGAAAGTTTAAACTGATATTTTTTTGAAAACAACCATGATTCCCAAAAATATATTTATTAAAAAATATTAAAAATTAAATTTATGCTGCGGAAATTTATTGAAATTAATCTGAGAAAAATGTAAACTCAGCCAAATAATAGATGGTAACATTGAAAGACAACTAGGCTTCAGCTACTTGTCAGGAGCCTTTTTGTAGGGATGAGTTTTCAAAGGTATATCTTATCTTCATAATAAAGAAATGAAAATGAATTGCCACCCTCACAGAATTATAATCCTGACAAGAATATTGGGCTATATACTTCAGGGGTACATTCTAGATGTTTGACAAATTCATTTGTCAAGTTCTAATTTGGGGTCATCGGGTACGTGGATGTGACTGGATGCTAACCGAGAGGAACACCCACAGCTTCACTCGTGTCTTCATCACCTCAGCAGGAAGCTCTCATCAAATGTAAGGGAAACGTCCTATACACTAGTCTGTCTCAGTGAAGCACAATGTATAACAGCAAAAATGAAACATTCTAAATATTATATGTCACAAAGAAACATTGAAAACATGGTACAACATCGAAGTGAAACTTTGTAAACATTGTGAATGTCTTAGTGAGACTTTATAAACACTCTTTAATGTTTTCATCAATACATTGTGTACAAGCAATCATAATTCTATGTAATACTTCAACTGCCATGGCAAAGATTTTCCACAAGCTAATACCTTGAAAAATTTGTCCAGACATTTTTTTATCCTGGATCTTTTTTTTTGAAAAGTACATTAGGTTCTACCATTACAGGGCAGACAATGTCTTATAGAAAACAAAATGTCCAGGAAACAGGAATTTGTCCCTGGAATACCTGTGACGATTAAAGTCACATATACAGTGTTGATACACAGTCATGTTATTATAGATAACAGTCATTGGGTTGCCGTATGAATCATAAAGGAAAACTGAGATTTAAGGTCAGATGCTATTTGAAACAAAATACCCATGATTTTTATTTGTTATCTCCCTTTTCTTTCATTTTTAATATCTAAGTAAACTTGTCAACTTTTTAAAATTTCCATTGGGGAGATTCCACAATCTTAAAACTAAAAACATAACAAAATGTGTTTATTTACACCTAGAGAATTAACCATAAAACGACATTTTTCTAGTTGTTCTTTCAAATGAAATCAATGGATCCTAGAATACAGGAAGAGTTGAAAAGTAAATTCATTTACTGGGTATTGAAATTGTTCAATTTAAGGGTCCAAAATCGCAGAGTCTCCCTCCAAAATAGGGAGAGTTGGCAAGTATTTGTCTGGGTGTAGTTTTTAAAGGTGACATCATCAATTAACAAGGTAAAAAATTGCAAGCAATTCATAGTGTCCAACCTCCTTACAAACTATGGTATCGAAAAATAAACAAAGGGCCATAACTCTGTATATATAGTAGGACATCAGATTCAATTTCATTATGTGTCACTCCATCTTCCCAAGAGATATTCATATACAGAAATTGGCAGTTGCAGCTGAAAGAGTGTATGAACTTGGCACCACAGAAAGTGACATATGGATGGACAGGCAGATGGACGGAGTGCAAACCTCCAAAACTCGGGTGACTTTATACCAAACCCAATTTAGGAATCTTAATAGCGTTACAATGCCATTGGATTTTTTGAGGACATTTTGGGACCAATAATGGGCCCCATATTCCCAGTTGAAGCTATTTAACATTTATGCCTAACTCCCAAAATTTGCTGTTTACTCCTGAATAGGAGCCCATTCCATTGAAATTATTGAATATTTCTGCCAAACTCCAAAACATTTGAAGTTTACTCCTGCAAAGTTTTGTCTCAATTGGTATATTTTCTTCCCAGATTAATAGGGAAAAACCCCAACATTTCATGCATACCACTGGGACCAATAGATATTAGACAAGTATTCAACAAACAAATTTGTAAAATTTATCAAGAAAAGTATGTAGTAGGACCTAGCTGAAGGTCTGTTTATAATTTCCCTTATAAAATCTGCCACCTTGCTGAAACTGTATTTCAAGGTTTCTTTAATTTCCCCCCTTTATAACACCAGTATTTTGCTGTACGAATGACGGCAATATATAACAAGATTTTATTGTAGAAAAGTGAAGAAGAAGGGATCGATAGGTTACAAATGAAGAATGAAGGAGAATGACGGTAGATAAAGAAAGGATTACAGAAGGACAAGTAGGAGATTCAACAGAGAACCGGTAAGAAAATATACGTATCATGCCATAATGAGTTAAAATACCATTACAGACAAGCTCAGTGAAAGGTACAATTTTACTTATATCATGCCAAATTTCCAAATTGAGACGTATATGTAAATTCCTTCTAATGAAAACGTTAATGTCGCTGATTTATGGTCGGAGATGCCAGGCGATTGAGAATTTATGATTTATTGGGTTACATATGTCAGTGTCAGTTTCTTAAAAATGACTTTTTTCATGAATGGGTTTGGAAAGCAATCCCGAGGTTGATGTGTAAGACTTTTAAGGGTTTGTCTGAACGTCCCAGTCCGCCACACAGAGCGATACTCTTGGGGACCAGTGTTCCAGGCCACCTCCCCCATTCAGACACTTCCCACCTATAAATGGTGGCGCATACTTACGGCCCAATCTTATATGATTACATGCTTACCGCTTTGTCTTACTTCGGCTGGAGTGGAAAGTCCAGTCTATAAACTAGGTACTGCCTAAAACACTTGTACTGACAATAACGCTGTGTGGTTTTTAGGTGGTATAGCAAAGGGAGTATAGGGGCTGCAAGATTTTATAACACTGAAATTCACCGTTAGATCAATGGGATCGGACGGGTAGGGGTTAGGATATAGAGAATAATGCTTTTGTTTAATGGATGGGTGTGGGCTGAGGAAAGCTTGTATTAAGATGTTGGGTTGGGGTAGGAATAAGGGTGGATATGGGTGGGTTTTGGTTGATGAAAGGTGGTTAAAATGTAGGATTGGGGTTGGAGTGAGGGTGGGAATGAGTGGGTGGATTAAGGGTGGAACTAAAGATGTTGAGTGAGGTTGGGAATGAGNGGGGGGGGGGGGGGGGGGGGGGGGGGGGGGGGGGGAGACTACAAGGTGGCAGGGCAAGATTAGTTTGAGCAGTGTATGGTGGTGTGGCAGTAGGTGGTTTATACATTAATTCTAGGTGGGAGGGTGGTAAAGGTGGTACCACAACACTTACTGGAGTTGTGAGTTGTTGAGTGCATGCTGGAAGCAGTACAGAATAAAAAAAATGTTGTTTTCATCAGAATTAAACCTTTAATATATAAATCATAACATCAAATTTATTAACCAACTTTGAAAATGCAAATTATGGTACAAACTTACTCTTCAGCAAAGAAAAGGAAAAATATCCTAGATGTAAATATTTATAGTTGCACAGGCTGGTCAATTTACCTCCAATTGAGGGTAATAATTTGATATTTTCTCTCCAGAATATGAGATATACCTTTAATAGAGATAATTTGTGAGGACCTTTTCACAACTCCTGACAAAGGGTTAACAACTTCCACGATTAGTGTTTTGAAGACTTTAATTGTGTATAAGGACAATTTTTAGTCAACAAAACATTGACATCATGCAAGCACCAACAAAATAAACACAAATATTTCCTGTTTGCATATCCCGATCATTACTCTAGTTAGTACAAAAACTCAATACATATAATTAACTTCAGTTACAGAAGTAAATTGATAGAACAGTGTAGAACAGTCCATATACATTTCCATCTGTGAAATATATGAATTTCTGTTATTGGCAATAAAGGATAACAGTACTGAGCTCCAATGACAATAAACGATATCACAGACACTGCACAGCGCAATTAGTATCAATAATTCACACTGGGAGAAATTGTTGTATCGACGGGCCAGGTGAAAAGACTACCGGTAGGATGATCAACTTGTGTATTTACACCTGTGATCGTATGTATCACTGCCAATACGGGCCCAGGTATGGCAACGGTAGACTACCATCAAGTACTAGCTCCTGGCTGATGCAACACTGAGTCTTAAAGTACATAGTTACTGGTATGAGAGAAGGAATTATATACTATGTACCATGAAATGTGAGATAACGAGACACACATAAGTCTATATATATGCTCTGAAGAAATACCTCAAGGTAGAGTCCAGGATTGGTCATTATATTCCAGATGTTAGCTTATTATGTCTAGTAGTCGTCGTGTACCAGGTATTGTCCAGCAGTGGTCAAGTCTTATAGTGGTTATGTCCACTAGTGGTCATGTCAACAATGTGTTGTCCAGTAATGATGTTCACGTAATATGTCCTGTAGTGGTCAAGGCAGGAATGGCCTGGTGGTGGTCAAATACAATTATATAGTCCAGTAGTGGTCTGATGTCCAAGGTATCATGTCTATGGTAGTGGTCAAGTCATAAGGTATTGTCCAGTTAAGTGGGCCGGTAGCAGGTATTTTCATGTAGTGGTCATGTCAAGGTGTTGTCCAGTAGTGACAATGTAATGTACAGAAGTAATGTTTATCTGGCGTCCAGTAGAGATGGAGTCCCTCGTTTAGTCCAGTAATGACTTGTTATACTCCAGTTGTAGCTACATCCCGTGAGATTTCTAAATACATATATGTTTGTCTGCATACTTAAGTGTAGAGAACCTACAACGGTGTTAGAAATATTAACATTGACAGAAAATGAATTTTCAATTTTCCGTGCTGTCAGTTCGTCTGCTGGCAAGACAATGAATACCTCACCGGGATAACATGTCTGTAATTGTGTTCAAATTAGCTTGAGAGGAAGGCTATGTGAATCACCTTTGTAATAAAATCCCTGACAGCCAGACGTTTGTTTGGGAGGGAGTTTGCACCTTCATAGGTGAACAACAGATGGATTTGTTCACGTTATTCTTTTATTGTAATTATGTCATTGTTTGATTGGGAAGGAATTTCCGACTATCCCATAGTCAAACAAATCTGTGGCTGATTTTGTCGGAAATCCTGTCTGCTGGAGGCTCTGGGCACATTTTTGTCAGTTCAATAATCAACCTTGGCATTGACATCCATCACTATAGCCAATATACACAGTAAACTGTGTCATGTTTTACTTGTGTCTTCCTTTTTACAGTTTTCAATGTTTATTTGAAAGTGACATTGTATCACAATGCAATCTCCTGTAGAACTATTTTGTACAGAATTTTGTTACAAACAATCTTTCAGTTTCAGATTTTTCGAAGCAATTTGATGATCCAGTTGTACACAAATCTCGCCTTGTTTTTCTCATCAGAAACACTAAAAGTGCTATGAAGTGTGTACTTTGAGACGTAGAGAGACTTTATAGTCCGTACGAGTTTGATTGATAATGGAGTTTAGATGACTGTTATTGATCATAAACCCACTGCTCAAAGAGAATTTTATTATACAGAAAAAGAAAATGATAGAATGTACCATTTCCAAATCTATTTCCAAAAAGAATTATATTTTCAATGAAAAAAGCCTACATATATTTGATATATATATAAACAATCAAAATCTGAACCTTTAGTCATTGTTCTGTGAAGAATGGTTTCTATTGAAAAAAAACCCAACCTATTCCATGTAGAATTGATAGGCTCCACATCAATATTACAGAGAAGTCTGACAAAGCTCAGAGAAAATATCTTCATATTTGTGAACTTATTTAGATTTCTTTCCAAATAACAAACAGCTGTATCATCTTCCAAGTCATTTATCATACTGAACAGGGAACAGGGTTCAAAATGATCCTGAAGGAGGTACAAGGTTCAAAATCATCCTGAACGAGGTACGAGGTTCAAAATAATCCTGGTACAGGGTTCAATATCATACTGAACGAGGTTCAGGGTTCAAAATCATCCTAAACCAGGTACAAGGTTCAAAATCATCCTGAACGAGGTACAGGGTTCAAAATCATACTGAACGAGATAAAAGGTTCAATATCATACTGAACGAGGTACAGGGTTCAAAATCATAGGTACAGGGTTCAAAATCATCCTAAACCAGGTACAAGGTTCAGTATCATCCTGAACGAGGTACAGGGTTCAATATCATACTGAACAAGGTACAGGGTTCAAAATCATCCTAAACCAGGTACAAGGTTCAATATCATCCTGAACGAGGTACAGGGTTCAATATCATACTGAACAAGGTACAGAGTTCAAAATCATCCTTAACATTATAAACATAGTTCAGTATTTTCCTAGACAAGGTACATGGCTCAGTATTATCCAAAACAAGGTACATGGTTCAGCATTTTACTAGACAATCTACATGGTTCAAGGTGTTTACTGTTATCCTAAACGATATCAGGTTCACAAAGATTCTGAGTCAAACCTAATATCATCCATAGAAAGGAAGCAATCTATCTGTACACCCCATCATCAACTTGTTCTGAGTTCAATATCATCCTAAACATGATGGTTAATGATTAAATGTATTGACCTCCTCCATGGTCAATGACTGTATATTCCCTTTTCTTGAACATAGCAATTGTTTAAATGTTGTTTTTCTATCAGGTTAGTGGTATTCTCAATGTATCTATTATCTTTTAAACAACCCTTTTTTTATACACGTGATGTGAAGACTGAATTGTTATTCAGAATGTTAACTATGTATCAATGTTCAATAATTCACGGGAAATGTCTGAACAGGTTTTTTAACTGATCCCAACATTTCATAATATTTAGGATGAAATTATTTTAACTGATCCCAACATTCCGTAATCTTTAGGATGGAATTATTTTTAACTGATCCCAACATTTCATAATCTTTAGGATGAAATTATTTTAACTGATCCCAACAATTCATAATCTTTAGGATGAAATTATTTTAACTGTAGCGTATTCTAATACAATTTTCTACTCGTGAGTAAAAGCATCCACAAGGAAAATTGTTTACTTAACATTTCAGCACACAAAACATTTACTGACAATGAAACACATCCATAATATGATGTAAGTTAATAATTCTGTAGAAATGTGTTCTGTTTTAGGATTTAAAGATAAAAAAATCAATACACTTAACAAGGAAAATATTTCAAACACTTGTGTTTTTTGGACTATTTCCATGTTAATTTAAATGTGACATTTCTTCTGTATTCCTATTTTTATAACATATCTTGCAAGAGTTACCAATAAAATATTACATTGTATACGTTCCTAATCAAATTTCTCCTTTTTTGATAATTTAAAACACACAATGTTATCGGACTCTTTTTATCTTGAAACTACTAACTTGTCAATTAATGTTTACTATTTTGATAATATCAATACAATTAAATACGTTATTTGACAACTAATAAACAAGTTGATATTAAAATATATTTTTTATACAGTTATTACAATAACAATCTTTCTGACGATAAACAAACATCTTTTTAACAATGAATGTTTAAAAATAAAATTCATCTGTTTGTTGATACTACAAAATTACTGGATTAGTCCTTTGATTGCGAAGAAAAATCCTACCGATAACAAACAAAAGGAAAATAGAAGAATGAGATATTCAGCTTCCACGAAATTACAAAATAATTGGACTGTAAATTGTATATATCAAATATTAATTCAATAGAAAATCGATGGCAATTCATTGAACAGTTATAGTGATTGAACACAAAACCTCGGCGATAACAAATGTTGATATGCTGGCGATTCAGTGGGGCGTGACATGTGAATTATACCTGTATTCCGTAAACACAGACTTTCGCCTGTAGCAGACACACCACAACAATCATTTCTACTAAGTCATTACCGAGTCGGCTCCCCCTCAATAAAACATACCTGCGACATTGATTTTAATATTTCATCTAAATCAAGAGTGCCGACAGATGGGTCGACTTCCATGATTTGGGTTTCGTATTGATGTTCGGAGGTGCAGATCTAATTCACTTCCAATTTCAATTTTCTTTCCATGTTGTTTTTACATAAAAATACATTATGAGTCAAAGACTAAATTATATGAATGCCGCGACAAAGTAGAAAGGGATTCCTTCTATTCAATGTCATCGTGCCAACTACACTCGGCTGTAATTCATCACATCATAATATAAATATCCTCGCAGTGGATGGCTTTTTAGAAAGCTTCGCCCGAAAATATCAGATATGTTTAATCACATGTAACAGATTATAATAGACGATAATGTCTGGCATATGATAACTAAATTACTGATCATGTTAAAATACGGTCTCCATCTCGCGTCTTCACTTCCCTGTTGTACTTAAATACCCTCCTCACTGAACAAGACACAGGGATTTAATTGGGTTCAAATATTCATATAAAAAATATTTTATAACAATTGATTATGATTATGATTATATTTTTTACCATAAGAAAATGAAGTTTATTTAAGGGAATTTTAGAAGAAGGTAAATCTATAGGATTTTTGTTAATGATAATAGCGAGAAAAATGTCAGTTAACAAATACATTTTCAAGTCCAATATTTTTACATGTAAACAATTTCTTTGATTCGATGATGTTTTGTTTATTGCAGGTGTATTATTATATTCAAATAACGATATTTAATACATCCAAATGTTCAGTATCAGCAGAGTGAAATGACACTCATTTTTTTTGTAAAACAATCTGCATTCCTAACAGAAGAAATAATTGTTTGTTTATTAATAAACAGATACTTTATTCTGAAGGATGCACGATTTTTCATGTAACAATTTTTATGGTATTTTCTCATATTACAGGTACTTTTTTTCAGTATGACATTCAAGGTAATAGAAGTATACTTTTTGTTTTTGCTGCAAATATAAATAAGAAATTCGATATCCTTAACATTGGTATTTCCTTACCATCTAAACCTCTCCTGCCTCCCCCCCCCCCCCCCCCCCCCCCCCCCCCCAAAAAAAATTAAAAGTCTTTTAGTTGCCCTACCAACTAACACTACCACCCTTATTTATTTAATTCAGCTAGATGGATAACAGTAAAGTGTGGTCTATTATCCACAAGCATTTAGGACAAGGATAATCATTACAAATTAACAGATCCTTGTGTATTTCAAACTTTACCTTATTCATCATAAGCTAAATGAATGTTATTAATTCTGTTTCTTTTCAAAGTTGTGTTCCGTGATGTTAGTTCTACACTTGCTACTATATTAAAATTTACTAACCGATTTACAAAAAACATTAACTATATGCATTAAAATACACATGTTTTTTGGGTACCACAATACATACGACCGATGAAGAAATACATTTTTTAAGTACTGGTATCTATAGATTGGGAATAACAGTAGTTAACATTGAGAGTTATGTATTTTCAGTATTCAAAACAAAAATTGATATCAAGATTAGGGAATTTGGAATAGATATAAATTAAAGGAATCTATGAAAAGTAACTGAAAGACACCAAGTATTTAGTTCTTTTTTAATAACAAATTGTTGTTTTTTATAAAAAGAAATAACAGAGTATATGGCTGAGGAACAAAAATTAAATGCAATTTTAGTATAAAGTTGTTAACTATTTTTTCCCCATTTTTTTCATTTAAATGAATGCATCATATAATATGCACCTAGAGAGAACCTGTCGGAGTAACTATGTAAAGGAAATATAATCGACGGTTTTAACGTAGGTGTATTCCTCTGACAATGTATGCTATGCCATGATCTGATGAAAGGAATGTGAAACAACTGTCATATTTCCATCACGAAATTATTCAACAAAGGTATCGTATAATTTACAGTGTTGACATGTTCTTCAATTTAATTACCGGTATGATCACGGAAATAATAACGATAAAAAGAAAGATATTCCAATTAAGGGCTATAAAATACAAAGGTCCTCTGATATAGCCATTAATAAAATGAAACATTACTCCCGGCCAATAAAAATTCCCTATAAATATTTTTAATAAGGTAAAAGAATTTAATTTTGTAATGGAAAATGCATTAGTTTTATACTGAGACTGCAAGAACTTAAAATAACGTAAGTCCTTTATCACTGCGACAATTAATTAGCCGGGGTAATTAGGTCGTGGGTGATGTTGTGTCTTTTTGCCATATGCCCCTCGCAAAACAACGGCGATGCCCTTATCTGTATGGGATCAATAGTGATCTCCCCCTTAAGCTCCCGGCTATGAAAAAAATAAAAAAATAATCTGGATTTTTAAAAATATCAAAACATCAGCACAGGTGATCCTGATCATAAAATGAGGTATTTTGATGTTAATGTCTCAATTTTCAGAATTTATATCGCCAGGAAGAAGAGAAATTATATCGAAACAAAAGGACTATGACAATGAAAAGGCACAAGCTCGTCACGGCCGATGAACCGGGAATACAACAAAACCTAGGACTGTCGCACTGCCACTACACCTCAAGGTATTCAGGTCTGTTTAATGGGTTCAAATTCATTCCATTTTCAAGTCTAATTTCTGTTTGTTGAGATCGCTATCCGCAAGAATATATGATCTCTCAATTATTCTAGTTAATGAGATGTGCAGTGTACGCTTAGTGTAATACTACGATCAGGTTAAAACGCAAATAAATTGTTCATGATGTCATAATCAAATATGAAGTTGTATTTTTCTTCTTTTTTTATTTTCGCTTGCAGAGATAATATATATATATATCTGCATCTTTAATCTAAGATATTTTCTCTGTTCAAGATGACATGTAATGTTTTAACTGAAATATCATAGGGTCTTGGGGGAATAAATGATCAAACCTTCAAATAGTCCATCATCAAATAATTTCCTAATTGATTTGAATGATTAAAATTTAAATATTTTGTAATAATTCAATTTATTTGTGTGAAATGTGATTTTTATGTACAATAAAAACACAAAGTCGAACAAAAATTGCAAGTTATTCTATTGAATAAAGGAAATATTTAAATAAAAATACACATATCCTATTATCCGAACAGAATATGTTTATTTACTATAACTAAAGATGTATGCAAAATGGCAATCAAACCCAAAATTGATATTTTTTCTCAGGATTCATTTAAATAATAGAAGAAATAATTAAATCCGAGTTAAAATATCATGGTTAACTAACTGTGAAGTTTTGAGTAAACGGAAAAACCGAATAGTTTTTGTTCGGTCTAAATATGACTTTCTCTTGCGTCTACTGTAAGAGCGGACCATCGGGGTAGCACTAAGCATGTCGAGGACCGTGATTGTAGCCTTACCTTTTAACAGTCCTTCTTCTTCGTTTAGTGGCATACATGGTTTTTATCACCCAGTCTTCCACCATTAGCCGAAGATTCCTTTTTTTTTTTAAACAACACACAAACCCAACATTGGCAGCGGTATCACCTCAGCGAAACTTTGCAAATATTTTTCCCCATCCCGGCGGAAGTTAAGCATCCTGCCTGCCGTGAACTTTCGGCATCTTGAGATTTTTTCAAGACGACTAGCGACTATGATTATATTGACAGCATTCATTCATGACCTTCTTTGCGAAGAATTGAACATGAGTGGCCTAAATTAAAACAAAATCACTGGTACGCGAATTACATATGGACTTGTCACTGTTGATCTGATAAAAATGAATACATTATATGTAATATAAATATGGTCGTGGACATAGCCTCTCTGACAATTCCGATCATGTTCACTCACAATCTCCTATGCAAGTTTCATGCTAACTATTCTCAGCCACGCGACCGTCAACAATCAATACACCACGCCCCCTCTACGTTTATCCCGCCCTGCTGATTATGGGCGGCCAATCACCTGCTGTGAGGCTGCATTGTTATCCCCGTGCCTTAAATCTACTGGTATTTACCGTGTTCATTTAACAGGTGTAGGTTCGGTATGAATGAATGGCTCCCCTTGGGGTACAATTCTGTAGTGTGACAGTAACCCGACTTCTGACCATTATACCATTCATCCCATACAAAACCCACCTATTCAAACAGACTGGAGCAGACCTAATGCTAACAGGGAACCTTCACCTTTTCCATATAGTTCTGGGATGACCCTAGAATTAGCATTACATCTCAATCTTTACAGACATCTCATCATATCAAGTCAAATTTTCTTCTTTCTAATTAATCACCGATCAATACTCTAGCATTTTAAATCTGTGCTGTATTTTTCCTGATTTTTTTTTATTTAAGTTTGAGCAAGGTAATGCTCTTAGCGTGATAATTTGTGAGCCATTTAAGCTCTGGGGTGTTACGAGAATAATCGTATTTGGCGACAAACCATTGAGAATGGTCGTGATTACCTGGGTGATAATTTCGATAATGTACCTGTGCCGAGGTGAAATTACATTACTACACCACACAAAAGACGTGACATCACACTGTCTGATCCATCTGGTCGACACCTACTCACCTTTAGCCACTGGGTCCGCTGACCCGCCCACTCAACTGGACACTGCTTGACCATCCCATCTTTGTTACTACTACAGTTTACTCACCTTAGAAATTACAAACAACGAAAATTTAAAATTATTTCTGTGTCAAATTAAAACCATTTATCTTAAGTGAATCATTAGGTTATATATTTGATTCCCCGTTATTTGATTTTCAAGGAATACAAGTACTGTTCGTCTGTATGATTTTATGTGACATATGGTCTTGAACGTTTCTAATTACCATCAGAACTTAAATATACAATACCTTACCAATTAATTGATTCTGAAAATTTTCCTGTTTCAATTGCTCCATTTATTAACATTTATTGATTATACATTGATATTAATTCTCTTCCGAGGTTTGTAAAAATTTCATCTTTTACTTAAGCATTAACACTAAGATGAAAGATAATGTTTCAAAAACCTTGGAAGAGAATTAATATAAAAATACTATCAATATACTATCAATTGCAAATTTTTTTTTCAATTCATATTGTTCCATTATTTGATAGTATGTTGTTTCCAAATATGAAATAATTATGTCCTTTTTTGATATATATCTCTGAATAATATTACTATGATAAAAAGCAATAATAAGTACCTTTATAACCGCAGTGTTCCTCCAGGTCTTGGAGCAATTTCCCCACGGAAACTATCTCCCTCCTTTCTTCCTTTCCTCAGAAAAAGGATTTTGTTGCAGAACTTGGCTTAAACCTGTCAATAAATATTCACAAATTTACACAAGATATTTATTAGTTTGCTAGGAATTGTGTCCACTCTATGTCCAGTTATATTCTGGTCTTGACCATTGCTGGACAAAGCTTGACCACTTGACCTCTAGTTAATGTCAATGGTTTTCTATAGAATGTGTACAAACAGGAGATAGCTGTTGTTATTTCAAACATTTTAAATTGTAATAGAAATGCAGTTTATGATAAATAGAAAATAAAAACATCTCTGTATGTTAAACAGCATTTCATCTTATAACATTAAAGAAAATGTTTTCAACAATTCTTTAAAATCCAAAGTGATAAAGGGTTATTTTTTTTTATCTTTAGTTTCTTTTCTAATTTCTATCAATTTGTTTTTAAAAGCTTAACATTTAAATTATTTTTCTGACCATAAAATGACTTCTCAAATCTGCCAGTCATTCTGTGAAAAATGAAATACAGTTTAAGATATATTTTCAGTTTCAAGGCATTTCTGATGAATTATTAATTATGTTTCATATCTGTAAATTTAAAAAGTTGGCTTTATAAAAATGTGCTGCCCAGATATAAAATATGGAATAAGGAATTTGTTAAAAATAAAAATGTAATTTCAATGCATGAAACAAGCTTTTGAAACACAAATATAAAGCACACATTTTATTAACAATAAAGAGTTATTATTAAATCTCTGATTATTTATTCCCGATGTTCAATGAAATCTTATGAAATTTTAAATCACATATATAATTATTTATTTGTCATATTCTCTATAATTTCACCATTTTTTTCCCATTACACATCAGAATTCTTCTGGTTCAAAATATGCAATACAGCCATTTTGCCAGTAATCACTGATTGTTCAATTAGCAACAGTGAATGTTAAAATCTCCCAAATTTGAAAATTTCATGAAATATGAATTTTGAAGGATAAATTTATCATGAATTAATTTCATAAGTATCATTACATGTATATACAACTGTTCTAAACTGATTTGAGCGAGTTTTGTGAAAACTCAGACATAGTAGCGGAAACAACTTTTGAGATAGATTTTATTGTATGATTTATCTAACTATATAAAATATGAAGTTTTCACAAAATTTAGGAGACAAAAACGCTGCCATTTTAAACTCATGATATCACCTCATCGTCTTTTTGTGATGTCATTAACTCATTCACCCCTACATATTTAAACTGGACTTGCCCAGTCTTTGATATGGTAAGGTTCAAATGTGTGACTTTAGGGGTGAATGGGTTAAGAGTGGTGCTACATATCTAACGCATATCACTGAATAAAAATGCCAGATCATGAGTGCTTTAATCAATTTAATTCAAACAGGTCCATTTTAGACTTTATTTATTAACAAGTTAAAGCAAACAACATTTTTTGAGACCACCATCATGAAAAATGAATTTTAGTAATGTATCAAGATAATAGTGATTGTAGTTGTTAAATGTATTAAATTATATAAGTTCATACTGAGTTTTTCAAATTGAAAAAAAACAAACCTTAAAATAGTATGAATAAACAGTCTCTCAATTGAAGACTACCACTTTTTCAGGTTCCTTTGAGGTCCCCACATTTTTCCTCCCAATTTACAAGAAGCCTTGAAGGAAAACATTCTCTATTATACATTCACTTTATTCTCAGTTAAATGGTCTTTTGATTCAAAATATCAAATGACAAAATCATTGTTGTCTCCCCCTCCTTCCCCACCTATCAACCATTAAACTTGATTTGTTTTATTTTCGATTCCATGAAATTCACCTATCTTTCCTAAAAATGATGCATAACTCCATCATTTATTTTAGAAAACACTATCATTTTGTGAAAAAAGGAAAAGTGTCGGTCTGTAACAAAAATATATGGTACATTTAAAATCAATATTTTTCACCTAGCAAAGGTTTTATAAGTTTTACATTTTGTATCCTAATACATGTGGCATCAGGACTATTTCACATTATCATTTCTTTAAAGTAATCTAATTAAATCACACAGTTGTAAAACGTTTAAATTTTGATTGAAATTGGGGTTTTATTTTCACAATTGTAGAATGTTCTACTGTTGACAGAAATGTTGGGGTTTGTCTCTCACAGTTGTAGAATGTTATACTGTTGACAGAAACGTTGGGGGTTGTCTCCCACAGTTGTAGAATGTTCTACTGTTGACAGAAAGGTTGGTGTTAGTCCCCTTCAATTGTAGAATGTTGTACTCTCGACAGAAATGTTGGGGTTTGTCCCCTTCAATTGTAGAATGTTCTACTGTTGACAAAAAGGTTGGTGTTAGTCCCCTTCAATTGTAGAATGTTCTACTGTTGACAGAAAGGTTTGGGTTTGTCTCTCACAGTTGTAGAATGTTCTACTGTTGACATAAAGGTTTGGGTTTGTCCCCTTTGATTGTAGAAAGTTCTACTGTTGACAGAAAAGTAAGAGTTTGTCTCAATGAATGTTCTCCAGTTAATAGAAAGGTTGGGGTTTGTCTTTCACAGTTGTAGCATGTTCTATTATTGACAGAAAGGTAAGGGCTTGTCTTCTTCAATTGTAGAATGTTCTACTGTAGACAGAACAGTTGGGGTTTGTCTCCCACAGTTGTCGAATGTTCTACTGTAGACAGAAAAGTTTGGGTGTGTCTTCCACAGTTGTAGAATGTTCTACTGTTGACAGAAAGGTAAGGGTTTGTCTCCTTCAATTGTAGAATGTTCTACTGTAGACAGAAAGGTTGGGGTTTGTCCCCTTCAATTGTAGAATGTTCTACTGTTGACAGAAAAGTAAGGGTTTGTCTCAATGAATGTTCTCCAGTTAATAGAAAGGTTGGGGTTTGTCTTTCACAGTTGTAGAATGTTCTATTATTGACAGAAAGGTTAAGATTTGACTCCTTCAATTGTAGAATGTTCTACTGTTGACAGAAAGGTAAGGGTACGTCTCTCACAGTTGTAGAATGTTTTACTAATGACAGAAAGGTTGAATGTTCTTTTGTTTATTGAAATGTTGGGGTTTGACACCAACAGTTGTAGGATGTTCTACTATTGGTGGAAAGTTTGGGATTTGTCTTTCACAGTTTTTATTTGTTCCCCTGTTGTGACAGAAAGGTTAGAGTTTGACTCCTGCAATTGTAAAATATGTTCTACTGTTGACAGAAAGGTTGGGGTTTATCTCCCACAGTTGTAGAATGTTCTACTGTTGACAGAAAGGTTGAGGTTTGTCTCCCACAGTAGTAGAATATTCTACTGTAGAATGAAAAGTTGGGGTTTGTCTCCCACAGTTGTAGAATGTTCTACTGCAGACAGAAAAGTTGGGGTTTGTCTCCCACAGTTGTAGAATGTTCTACTGCAGACAGAAAAGTTGGGGTTTGTCTCCCACAGTTGTAGAATGTTCTACTGTAGACAGAAAGGTTTGGGTTTGACTTACAAAATTACAGAGTATACTGTTGTTGTCAGAAAGGCTTGATATGATATTCAATCCCATATTTGTTGAATGGTCTATGTTGTTAAAAAAGGTGAGGTTGGAGGTTTGAACCGCACGGTTGTAGTGGAATTGTCTTCAATTGACAGAAAAGGGCTAAGGATTTGTGCAGCTGTAGGAATTGTTTTGCTGTTGACAGAAAAGTCATGGGTTAGACTCTGACAGATATTGAATAGTTTTTTGTAGACCAGCAAGGATCATACTCAACTTAACTATGGTAGGCTGTTCAGCTCTTAGCAGATAGCTTATCCATCTTCTCACCACATACATGTCAGTTTCTAAACAGAAACCTCTTTCAAAGGAAACTTTGAGACAAGTTCCGTTGCATCTGTAGAAAATCTTAAGTTACAAGTAGATCTTTTATCAGTTTATAGTACTGGTAAGACTTTGACCTTTTAGCTGTGATTGATAATGATGAAACATAAGTCACAGAAAAGAAATATATATATATATACATAGCCCGAAAAGACCCTAATATTGGTAAAAGTACTAGCGAGATTAAGTCTTCAGTGTTTTGTTTTGATTCTTGTGATGGTAAAATTATAAAAGAAATAGTGTTTCTTATAGTAATTCATCCCTCATACATTTCACTTCTTTAGAGGTTCATCAAGCGACCAGTAGACAAACCTCATAGAGAGGTGAAAGTACCAAGTGGTTAAGATAAAACGGTCACTCATTAAAACATATTTTTCTGTAAAATAATTCTGCTGAATGATCTGAACAGTTTGTCAAATATCTTAAGAAAAAAAATCTTTTAAATATCTGAGGCAGTTATTTAAAGTTAGCTGAAAGAATAGTTTATTCAAATTTTTTAAATGTGTAATTTTATCTAAATATCTCAGAATATATATATATAAAACAAACACAAAACTGCAAGATTAATATTAGAAATCTGATAATCAGCCTGCAGTATGCTTATTGATTAATGCATGGCATTTACTCTGAGTTTACAATAATAGATGCTGAGCAAGTTTCATCAAAAGCTGTTACTGAGCAAATTTCTTCTGGAATGTAAAAGTTACCATCAACCAATCAAAATGTAGTATGCTAATTAGTTATGTACACTTTGCTCAATTTCACACTAGAAGCTTTAGTATGCCGTAGATGTTGACCATGTTTCTTAAAATATG
This sequence comes from Mizuhopecten yessoensis, assembly GCF_002113885.1. Taxonomy (NCBI): domain Eukaryota; kingdom Metazoa; phylum Mollusca; class Bivalvia; order Pectinida; family Pectinidae; genus Mizuhopecten; species Mizuhopecten yessoensis. Next base: position 267,679 of record NW_018405334.1, on the reverse strand, counting down.
ATGAAATTTTAGGACGTTAAAATGCAGATTAATTTTTTTTTATGAAGATTGGACAAACAGAGGCCATACCATAATACTTCTCATCAATATTTAGAAAACAATATGATGGTAAGTTTTAGAATTATTTCGGTGTCACTAAAGGTAGGTTTAGTTAAGAATTTGCCCATGTTTCCTTGTCATTAATTAAACAAGACCTGTTTTACTTATATATTCTAACAATATATCAATACCTGTGGGCTTATTCAGGATAGATAAAATATTCTCAAGCATCATGCACTACCCAACAGTAAAGCTATTATATTGATATCCAATCACACCAAAAAAAAAAAAATACATTTGAAAAATTTCTTAACTCTCTGTATATGCATAAAATTCGGTTTCTTCTAAGTCATTCAATTTTTTTCTTTCCAATTTCCCTTCCGTCAAATAAATAGATAGATGGATGTGAAACTGCTATATACGCGGGCAAAGTCACAGATAGTTCTGTGATGAATAGAAATAATTCTTTAAACTTGGTTCCATTAACTCGGAAAGAAAATCAATTTTTTCCGACAATTCTGTCAAAGCATGTGGCACCAGGCCCTCCTAGCTTATGTCATTTTACAATTTCCTTGTAAGTAATGTCATAATATATTTATTTCAAGAATGCTGTCTGGGGTACAAGAAAGCCAATAGTTGGGCCTAAAACATGTCAGGATTTGAGAGAAACTGTGCCTACGTTTAATCAGATGGAGTAGTAATACGACTAGATGCGAAGGTTTTTGATGTCCTCTGGTACTCCAGCTCCCTGGGTCCCGAGAGAATGTTTACGTAAACATGGTCCATCTTTGATTTTATATTTCAACAGGGTTTCACATCAAATATCACAGATACACGGGAAAAAAATAGCAGTATTTTGTATAATTAAATTTTCTGTTAAACAAGTCATCGTATTAAATGACCGAAAAACAAATATTGTAACTTAATACGGAAAGTGGGAAAAAGGTTTATTTGTTCGGCAAACTTATCAGATAAATGAAAAAGTTTGGCACGTGCCTTATTCCTACATCATGATTAAACTATACTGTTAAATGCACTTCAAAAGTACAATGGCAGCCGGCCGTGAAGTTGCCCAAGGGGACACAACTCCTTTTATCACAATCCTCCAGTGACCATTTGGGGTTAGTGTCTGTAGTCAATACCCCATAAATTGTTATCTCTTCTTCTGATTTCATGCCAATAACACTTGTGAAGGTGTCAAAAATCACAATCAAGCCACACTTTAAATATACTAAAAAAATGTTTTATGATCTATTGGCAGCATGGCAGATGAACAAGGAGTTCTAAGCTACAGAATTTCTCAAAAAAAAAAAAAAATCAAAAGAAAAAATCATTTATTAATGAAATAGTTTTAAAATTCCTGACATTCCTTAAGGGTATATCCTACCTTTCACATCAATCCAGAAATTGGTGTTAGAGTGATCTCCCTCACTCTTTTAAACATATCATGAAGTATTCTAAGTAAACAATTGTATCATGTTCTAATGAATAAGGACAAGGATGTTTTGGCCACCTTAAAACTTTTTAAAAATCTAAACACTAAAATGTCAAAAACATATAAACTGAATTTTCTTTTATATTTTGTTGAAAATAGTGAAAGAGGTAATTACAATGAGCGCCTTTGTGCAATAATTAAAGAACAAGAGACAAAAATGAACAAAATTGTTTTATGTTTTAGTGAAAAGTTTTTAAGATATCGGAGTTACCTAAAACTTCAAAAACCTCCCAGCTGACAGAAAACTGACAAATAAATTGTTTCTAATCCTAATCTTGCAGTGTTGCAGTTCTCATTTAAAAAGCCAGTTACTGCTTTTACAGAATATTTATAGGGCAACACTATAGCAAGTGAAAATTCAACTGGCTATTCTTTCAAAGTCAACCACCTGTTTTTAAAACTAAATGAGAACACACTCTTGTTAAAAATTTCATTCTCAACGGTGAAAAGAAAACAAGATACTGTCAATTACAACACATAATTAGTTCTTTTTGATCTTTAGCTTGTAAATCATAAAATTTATTTTGGAAAATCTTGGAAACCATTTTTAATCATGCTAAATTATAAAATCAATGTCACAACCTCATACGATATGGAGCATATAGATTTTCTGTACACCTATCTCAAATTTTTCAGTCAGTTTAAACATTGTCGAACACAGTCTTTCCTCTGCAATACGATGGAAATAAAAGAGATTTTACATTATACATCTCCTGTTTTCCCCAAAACACGGAAGCCACTACAACAGAAAATATGACGTTGACAACTGAGATAAATAAACAACATACAAACCCCGAATCAAGGATAAGTATTCAAAGGAAAGTTAATGTGTGTTGGTAAATGACTATTATGAGATAAAGATTTTTTTGCTCCGGGTATCTGTGTAAACCCAGTTATTTTTTCTAACTTTTTGTTTTTTTGTTTTTGTTAAAATGATGACTGTCTATCCTATTGCTGTTTTATTTAATTGCATTTCTCATAAAAAAACCAACATACCATATTTATCCTGCAATAAGCCCAGGGTGGCTACACAAAATCTCTTTGACTTGAGGTAGGTGCTTATTACAGGTCAATGAAATAGCCTTTGTTGGCATTTCTATTGAGCTGAATTAAATACGGGTGGGCTTATTACCAGGCATGGGCTTATTGGTGGATAAATATGGTAATGATCAATTTAACATGGTCAATCAAAACTTATACCTAGTACTACCCTGAAATAAACCAAATCCACACAATTAATTACAACTTCAGGATTTAACTCATTCACCCCTGAAGACACATTTGAACCGTTCCAATTCAAAGGTTGGAATAGTTCACTATGGAACTTCAGGGGTCAATGAGTTAAAAAGCTCAACAGAGTTTGACCTAGATGCAGGATATCAAACCTTTATTCATCAGGCTCCTTGGGGTCAAACATCATGTAAACTGCTTGACATATTACAGCCACCCGTCTACTCCAATGGATGAAGGTCAAGGTGATTGAAATATTATGGTAGGTAAATATACCATGGTTTTGTGAATTTAAGTTAAGAAACTTACAATAAGGAAGCTAATTGATGTTATATTGTGGCAATTCTAAGTCCAAACACCAAACAACAGTATTTGAACTGTTGAATGTCTGATGTGAACTTCCAATTTAATTTATAATGACTGAATTATGGTTCATATAGTCTTGTCCAAAGTCCTTAAAAATGGTAGTTGTTATTCCCTGCTTAACGTTCAGCATTTAGAGAAATGGCAACAACTGGTTCACCCGCTTGGCGCCTTCGGCATGGTATTTCAGTAGGATAGCACTATAAAGTCAGCATCAGATCTGCACCATCACAAGGAGGCAAGCACACCAAAATACCCCGTCTCCTGCATACATACACGCAAGCACGAATACACTTCACACATGGAGACCTTAGCTGTTAGTTAATAGGACGTTAAACAAAATTAAACCAAACCACACTAAACCAAATATAGTCTTGTATTTCGTCTTAATAACTGGACCATGTGGAGCAGGAATCTACTAGCTACCATATACTACACCTTAACAAGGGATGCAGTATCAGGGCCTGTATCACTCACCTGGATATTTGAGTAATAATGGCAAAATATTTCAATTAATGGTAATTTAATAAATATTTTTCCATTTTATTCTCTGCCTCTCTGTACCAAGCAGGAAAACACCCTTTCTTTATATAACATTTGATATCCCAATCCTAAGGATAGGAAATATGTTTGAAATAAACTGATTCTATGTTATGTCCAAGGGACTCAGTCACCAGGGGCAAGCCTGACAAAGGAACAAATCCTGGTAGCATGATTGTGCTAGAAGTGTCTCTTTAAACGTAGCAATTATTTATACATTAAGAGGATGGGGATCTCAACTGTTTCCATCTTCCAATTTCTGTTCATAGAATATTAAGTTCCCTCTGCCCATCAATGCTCCAGATCAAACTTAGTCAAAATTCACTCAGCCTTTCCAGACTGGTAAGAGTTGAAACCTAAATATGGATCATGTGAATTAGTGCCATGGTGACCAGCCTGCACAGTGCATCATTCGTCTGTCCGTAAACTTTTCTTTTCCAGAAAAAAATGAGAGACTCACCTTGGGCCAGGTGAGCTTAAATCTGTGGGACCCTATGACAGAGCTGAAGCTGTAGTCAACCAGGTATGAAATTATGTCTTCAGAAGTCACTTTACCTGGTGAAGAAGTTTAATCAAGATATCAGTGCTTCCTTCCTAGTAATTTACGAGCCTCAAGCTATATAAATGTACACCTTACAATATGCTTCAAACATGTTTTATTTAAACGGACCAGGGAACTCTTAAACCGGACTAATGTACTTTTAATGAATTAAATCAACAGAAAAAATAGAAGATCAAAAGATGTTTTTCCACATAATACTAATGCTGCCTTCATAGTCTCCTCATTCACATTTTCTGTACATAAACCACTGCACAAAGTAAAAAGAGCAGATAACTTTGCGCCGATTAATTTCGAACATGTCATCGTTGGGACAATAAACATGGAGTAATCCTGTCTTAACTCAAACAGAATAGCAAATAAGTGTACTAAATGCAGAGAAGGGAACATTAATCAGCAACTATCCAACAACTCATTAACACATGGACTTTTAACACTCCAATGAAACCCCGTATCAAATGATCCCAGAGTATACATCAAACGGCATACTAAGTCTGACCACATTAAGACTGGCACCATACAGGGACTAGGGAGGCTGAAATACACTAGAGGGTGGACTTCAGGGTGGGGGGACACCATACATTTGAGTGAATAGACGGGTCATTGGCCTCGTCTCAGCATAAACAGCCACTGAGTCAGATCTGATGAACTGTCTTCTGTCTGGACCAAGTAACCTCCGTCAATGTCCCTGTCTCTGTATAACTGACCGCTGAGACAGACCTGGTATATACCTCAGCCTATGTCCCCTGTCCCAGTATAACTGACCACTGAGTCAGACCTGGTATAAACCTCAATCAAGGTCCCCTGTCCGAGTATAACTGATCACGACTGAGTCAGACCTGGTATATACCTCAGTCAATGTCCCTGTCTCTGTATAACTGACCACTGAGACAGACCTGGTATATACCTCGGTCAATGTCCCCTGTCTCAGTATAATTGACCACTGAGACAGACCTGGTTTAGACCTCAATCAATGTCCCCTGTTTCCAGCATAACTGACCACTGTGACAGACCTGGTATATACCTCAGTCAATGTCCCCTGTTCCAGTATAATTGACCACTGAGACAGATCTGGTATATACCTCAGTCAATGTCCCTGTCTCTGTATAACTGACCACAGAGACAGACCTGGTATAAACCTCAGTCAATTTACCCTGTCTCTGTATAATTGACCACTGAGACAGACCTGGTATATACCTCTGTCAATGTCCCCTGTCTCAGTATAACTGACCACTGAGCCAGACCTGGAATATACCTCGGTCAATGTCCCCTGTCTCAGTATAATTGACCACTGAGACAGACCTGGTTTAGACCTCAATCAATGTCCCCTGTTTCCAGTATAACTGACCACTGTGACAGACCTGGTATATACCTCAGTCAATGTCCCCTGTCTCAGTATAATTGACCACCCAGACAGACCTGGTATATACCTGGGTCAATGTCCCCTGTCGCAGTATAATTGACCACTGAGACAGACCTGGTATATACCTCAGTCAATGTCCCCTGTCCCAGTATAACTGACCACTGAGTCAGACCTGGTATATACCTGGGTCAATGTCCCCTGTCTCAGTGTAATTGACCACCGAGACAGACCTGGTATATACCTGGGTCAATGTCCCCTGTCTCAGTACAATTGACCAGAGACAGACCTGGTATATACCTGGGTCAATGTCCCCTGTCTCAGTATAATTGACCACTTAGACAGACCTCGTATATACCTGGGTCAATGTCCCCTGTCTCAGTATAATTGACCAGAGACAGACCTGGTATATACCTGGGTCAATGTCTGTTTCACTTGCCACGAGACAGGCCTGGGGATCGTCTTTGTCCCCTGTCTCAGCATATATATATAACTGGCTGCAGAGACATGCCTTATAAAATACCTGTACCACTATCTTTTGTCTTATTATCCTGTTAAAGAGATGAACGAAGTGAATACCAAGGCCCACTTTCCCTTCCTATTGGTTTAACATCAGGATGATTAGCTGGACTTCACCGTTTATACTTGACATTAACATGATCAACCCTATGGTCAAGCAATGCTATCTGGTCACTCATCAACAGATCAGTGTCAGTCCACTGGTCACCCAGGTGGTCAGTCCTCACCAGGTGACCGGCTGACCAATCAGGTGACAGTATCAGTGTCCAGCAAGCCAATTACAACAACCCTTCAAGTGTAACAGATAAGATCAGTTAATAAATAATCAATTTTATAGGATTCTCGGCATTATGCTCGTGAGACAGGGATGATGCCTACTGGGTATTATAATGTTATTTTACAGGGAGTCCATACGGCATTAAAAGATGCGTTTACTGACAAGGGAGGGGGAAACATGTACAAATCTCGTGTAATCAGTTGACATCGTAACAATTTTAGCACCACCTCGGGAGAATTCGGTTTCAAGATCAAACTCTGCGAAAAACATAAATTCAAAGAAAAGGAACAATTAGCACCGAGAATTTCTTGATAGAAAATTGATTTTCCAATATGAAGTCGTTTTTATAAATTTGAACACAAAGAAATAGATTTTGGAAATGATTAAATAGTGATAGATAACTACAGATTATCAAAACTGACTGTAATTGTTATCAAACAACAATGATTTGAGCTGGAAATTGTGATTTAAAAACACAGAAACACTTAAACCTAATAAGCTGCTTGTATGAAAGTACACGGACAGTATTGGGACTTAGAAAGCTACAGAAACCTGAATCAATAAAAGTATGACGTAGCCGTTGTGTACAAAAAAGGAAACCTGTCTTCTAGTTAACCTACACTGTAATCTGCTTTCTATAGAGATCACCTGTCTATAAAGGCCAACTGTCTGTACAGACCACCTGTCTATATATAGACAAATTACTTATAGAGACCTCTAGGCAATAATAAACAATCTGGGAACACATGAAAGAAACCTGGCCTGTTAAAGACCAACTGTCTGTACAGATCACCTGTGTATAAAGGCCAACTGTCTTTAGACCACCTGTCTATACAGACCAACTGTGTATAAAGGTCAACTGTCTTAAGATCTTTTGTCTATACAGACCACATGTCTATACAGGCCAACTGTTTGTACATACCTCCTGTGTATAAAGGCCAACTGTCTGTACAGACCACCTGTCTAAAAAGGCTAACTGTCGATCTGTACAAACCACCTGTCTATAAAGGTCAACCTTCTATACAAACCACCTGTCTATACTGACAGCATGCCTATAAAGGTAAACTGTCTTTAGACCACCTGTCTATACAGACCACATGTCTATAAAAGCAAACTGTCTGTACATACCACCTGCCTATAAAGACCAACTTTCTATACAGACCACCTGTCTATACAGACCACATGCTTATAAAGGTAAACTGCCTTTAGACCATCTGTCTATACAGACCACCTGTCTACCTGTCTATAAATGCCAACTGTCTGTACATACCTCCTGTCCATAAAGGCCAACTGTCTGTACAGATCACCTGTCTATAAAGGCTAACTGTCTGTACAGACCACCTGTCTTTAAAGGTAAACTATCTGTACAGACCATCTGTCTATATAGACCACATGTCTATACAGACCACCTGTCTTTAAAGGCCAACTGTCTGTACAGCCCACCTGTCTATAAAGGCCAACTGTCTGTACATACAACCTGCCTATAAATACCAACTTTCTATAAAGACCATCTGTCTATAAAGGCAAACTATCTGTACAGACCACCTGTCTATAAAGACCAACCGTATGTATATATTACCTGTCTATAAAGACCAACTTTCTGTACAGACCACCTGTCTATAAAGACCAAATGTATTTAGACCACCTGTCTATACAGACCACCTGTCTATAAATGCCAACTTTCTGTACAGATCACCTGTCTATAAAGGTCAACAAAATGTGGTATATGTCGTAGAGAACTGGATGTAGAGACCATCTTTCTATAGAAAACACCTGCTTTTAAAGACCATCTTTCTATATAGGTAGCCCATGTCTGCATAGCAACACAATTTTGTTGCTATGGTGTGGCATCTACGCATGCTCAAAGAAAAAATCTGCACCAGTAAATACAGCCCCAATTAACCTCGAAGATGTTTATAAAAGAAATTGGTAAATAAATACAAGTTGAAATTTATTTTTTAATGAGGCCGGAAATGACCCAATAATTAACGCCCGGAACATTTGGCAAATTGTAGACAACAGATAGTACTGTTACTGTAGGAGGTAGAGTGACATCTCCAAAGGTACCTGAGGCAAAGATATGATGCAATGGACTATAAATTGTTTTCGTTAGTAAGGGAAGATAACCTTGAATATGAAGGATAGCTTGTCTTACTTATATTACATAATACATGTACATCTGATCCAGCCGTGTACTACAAAATTACAAGACTACATGGTACATGTAGTTCCAGCAGAATAAAACATAACTACAAGAACAACTTCTTTTAGTTGGACATTTGTTATGAATATCACAATATTAACAAGCCATTTGGATTGATATGTCTCGCCTGTGTCCGCATTGACCATCAATGCAATCTATGGTGCAAGTTTGGTTGGCCTAGCACTTATAGTTTCAGAGAAACTAACTTAAACACAAAAACTTAATGTTGTTGGAGAAGCTGACAAAGTCAATGGACCATGGAAGGTAGGCTGCATCCAGCATTTAACACATAGATTGAGATGTACTACCTAAGACGCATCTTTCAGTGAAACTAAGTTAAAATGCAAAAATTTAATGTTGTTGCCAGCGCCGCCGGGAAAGCAACAGCTTAGTCTCGCTTCTGCTACTTTGTCACCCCGAGACAAAAATTGTGAATTTGTAAATTTTGATAAAAACATCATAAAGAAACAAAAATGTCAAATCTACTGTATTGATGTGCTATTTATCACTGTTTAAAGCTTGAAAATTAAAGTTAATATTTACAATAAAACAAAAAATCAGTGAATTCTTTTTTTCATAGGTTCCTCCAAAGGAAAAATGTCTTTTCAACTAGCTCAGTCATGCCCAGCATAAATAATATCATGTCAAACTGAAATTGTTAAATAACAAGTGATGAATCATTTTTGTACTTTTCAAAAATCCAAAATAAAAATCAACGACATACAGCTAATTAATTACCCATAAAAGCAGGACATTTTCAGATGGGAGCAAACAAAGGCAATTCAGTGGATGACCTTATTCTTCAGGGAGGGATTGGCCTTTTAAAGGTAATCATAACAACGGCCAATTAAAAAGCAAGATAAACACCTCTAGCCGGACAGGTACAAAACAAGTCCTTCAAATAGTGTTCATTCAAGGCAAATCTTTGCATAGCCCATATATAGAATACAACAGTCCTTAAAATTCAAAGTCAAAGATTGGTAACGATGATATCATTAAAAACAATTTTTATTGTATTCACTTTTTTTCCCTTCCTGTTCAACTGGTATTTTTCGCCTTAATTATAAAATCTGTTGAAAAGCTGACAAATTATGAATTAATTGTGACCAATTATTTTCCTTTAGATCCCTAAGTATCGATGAGATTCTATTTTACCCTGCCTAATTAAGCATGCAAAAGAAAGAAGCATTTGTTTAATTGAGGACAATTAAGGTCTACATAATGTACTGTATCCTTGAATATAAATCATAAAGAAAACCGATAATCTTTCTCTTTTTTAATTTCAGGGAAAATTTTAACACTGTTTATAGGAATTTACCATATAAAAAGCTGAAATAGAAAAAAAAACAAAAAAAAACCCACCAAAATCAATAAATTCAAATACAATGTACATGTAGTGTAAATTAGACAAGACCATCCTTGCACGAAAATCGTAAAGAATACAAACTCATTTCTTATATCACTGCGCTATGCAAGCCTCTTTAAACCTGATTTTGACAAGCCTGACACATTTGAATACTTATTAATATATCATAAATTATTTTCAAATTAAACTTTTCATACAATATTACAGAAAATCATATTCAGGCTTTATACAGTAAACCATAGATCTTAACAAGAGTATTTAAGTGTTTGTGTGCTGCAGTTTGACCTCTTGTGTTGCTAAGGTTCACTGCTAGTTTGACCTCTTGTGTTGCTAAGGTTCACTGCTAGTTTATTGTTCAACTTTTACTTGTGCTGAATAAGCATGATTATCAGGAACAAAAACAACTTGTTTTCTATAAACGATCAATTAATGGGGGTCAAATTTTCACTGTTTTTTCTTCTGAAAAGAATTAAGTTGATTTTTTTTTTTTTAGCAAAACCATAAATATTCAATTGAACCAAATTTACTTGCTGCAAGAAGGGCAACACATTTGCAGGGTTAAGATGTCACAAGATTTTCAAGCCACAAATATAGGTAAAATGATACCTTCACAAAATGTATGAGCCTTACAGTATATGTAATTACCCTGTGTTAAAGTAACATATTTTTGTGTTCGTCACATCTTTTCACAGACGGCTCACACACACAGATCTTAACAGTAAGGGAATCGAACCCCGGTCATCCAGTGGATATATATAGTACACTCACCTTTCAACAAGATGACCAGGGTTCGATTCCCTTATTTGACCCACCATTTACACAAAATTGGTTCCCCTTTACCCAAGGGTGCTTCATACCAAATTTAGACAAAATCCTGTCATTCCTACAGAAGAAGGATTTTGAAGAATTTGCTGTTTCCCCTATTGGGCCCTACCCCTCTGCCCCCAGGGGGCCACACGCACTGTTTATACAAAATTGAGTCCCCTTGGCCCAAGGATGCTCCAGACTAAATTATGATAAAATACCTTAATCCCTACGGTAGAAGAAAGATTTTAAATGTTTTACCCCTATTTCCCCTATTGAGTCCCAGCCCTCTCAGCCCCAAGGAGGGCCACACCCACTGTTTACACAAAATTGAGTCCCCTTTGCCTAAGGATGCACCAGACCAAATTTAGTCAATGTCTACTGGGCCGTTTTGGACAAGTAGCATTTTAAAGGAAAAGTTGATGGACGGACGGACGATGGACGCTGTGGTATGGCTTGAGCTCACCATGGTCCTTGGGTGGTACCAGGTGAGCTAAAAACCATAGATATTATTCAAATATGTGAAAGACGTCAATGCAGTTTTGAAGAAGTTTTGTATAATTTCACATAATCCAACATAAATAGAAAAAAGCCCTGGACCTGCTGGGTTCCTTTTGGGTACATTGAACAACCCTGGATCTGTCCCGTCTCCTCACCTGGCACATGAATCACCCCTACACCTGGCAGGATCCACTCAGGTACATTGAACAACCCTGGATCTGACTGTCTCCTTTCAGGTACATTTAAAAATCCTGGATCTGCCAGGCTCCTCTCAGGTACATTGGAAATTTCTGGACCTGCCAGACTCCTCTCAGGTACATTGAACAACCCTGGATCTGTTTGTCTCCTCTCAGGCCCATTGAATAACCCTGGATCTGTTGGTCTCCTCTCAGGTACATTGAACAACCCTAGACCTGCCAGGCTCCTCTCAGGCCCATTGAACAACCCTGGACCTGCCAGGCTCCTCTCAGGTACATTGAACAACCCTGGATCTGTTGGTCTCCTGTCATGTACATTGGACAAACCCTAGACCTGCCAGGCTCCTCTCATGTACATTAAATATCACTGGATCTGTTGGTCTCCTCTCAGTTACATTGAACAATCCTGGACTTGCCAGGCTCCCCAAGGTTTTAAGGTACTGCATAGTAACAGGGGAACATTCACTTATCTTTGTTTTTTCAGAAATAACCTTGCAGAGTAGCCCCTAAATACAACTTTACTCTAACATTGGACTTCTTTTTTTGGAGAATCTTTGCTTACAATTAACCAGTTTACTGTCATCTTACGTGACACATTGTCAAAAAAATTCCTTCATCTGTTCTTATTCTTTCTCTTTAGCAAAAATTCAACACCATAGTTATATTTAAAGTCTACGGTCCGAGATTGAGGTTGTAATATTCCTGAAGTTCACTGCTCCACTTCAAGGATGCCACACTGTGGTTAATGTGTCAATGTAAGGCACCAGGAAGTAAAACCATGTTTGAAGAAAAGGAAAAAACACTGACAGAAAATTTCCGCTTTGATGACATGCATATATGGGCGCGAACATTGCAACTTTTCCCCCAATCTTGTACAGGCAACTTATGTATATGCTGTAGGTGTAACTGATGTCACCTGGTAACTAGAACACTGACAGGTCAGTAAGGGCCCCATCTTGTGGCAATATATCCTCCATAATCATCAAGAAGTGATCTGCCCATATAGCTGAGCTTGACGTTTGACATTTGGACTTCAAAAAGAATCGCAAGGAAGCAAAATATACATTTTACATGTAATTGATGCGAGTCTAGTTTCCTTCCACCTCCGTATTTGCTGGGCTAACAGAAATGTAAATACCAGTGCAACACTCATTTGTTAGCTTTGATTTGTTTTATTTTACCTTATATACCTCCTCCATCAAGAGCCAGGGTCAAAGACAGAGATCCACTTTGTCTTTGACCTTTGGACCCAAATGACCTTGACCATTAACCCAGTGACCCTGATCTTTCGTCAGTTGACTTAATCTTTAATTCAGACCATCTTTACTTCTTAATATCATAACAAAATGTTCATCAGTGAAAAGATGTAAAATTTGACCTTGACCTTTGAACCTAATGACCTTGACATTTGACCTTGACTTTTTTTATCTCAATGTGTATTTTTGTGAACTGAACATCTTGACCAAGTTTCATGTATATCGGTCAATAGATACCAAAGTTATCAGCCAGGAACAAAATTTGTGGACGGACAGACAGACAGACAGTGATTACTATAGGGCACCCGTATCTCCGATACGGGGCCCTAATAAACGATCTGCCGGTCCGACTGCAAGCTACAACCCTCCATATTTTAGATGAAACAATTCCAAGTGGACACCCCCAGATCCAGTTAAAATTAGAAGTTTAACTCTTTCACCCCTAGGTAACTTTAGTAGACTCTACCATAGCTTTATCTGGATGAGTTCATTGTGGTCCACAGTGGTGAAAGGGTTAAGTATCACTGTACCACTGCCAAAACCTTTAACAGTAAGAAATAGATATTTCCAATATTTGACACGAGCTTTTATAGATCATTCCTTGTGGGACTTTAATGAGAAATAATAAAGATGAAATAAACAAAATGAGTTCAGAGTGTAAACAATCAATGAGGGGTTACTGACCCGGATTCGAACCCTGATAATAAATAAACGTTTTACTAATGAGAGGATCATGTGGAAGAAAAGCCCTTGATTAAACATGTTTTTAACCTGCAGTAAAACAATGTCTATTATTACAGGGCCTAGTTACCAGGACAGGAGTACATGTCTTCAGAAAAACGGACATACAAGCTGATTCCAGTACTCTGTACCACTCCTTAAACTTCTTTCTTTTAAATACTATAGGTCACAGGTCATACTTTTTCATCAACAATTTTGAATATTTAAAACAACAGAAAATTTGTCATAAAAGTAGAAATAACAGAAACCTGAACAACTTCAAACATCTCAGAATTTTACTTTGATTAAAGTTAAAAGAAAAGAAAAAAAATCTTCCACATACACCTCAGGTCTCTCACAACTGCAGACTAATGGAAAGTGATACAGAAGTCATAATAAAGGTGTCTGCATTGGTTTTTCACTTCAAATGAATGGTTTTTGATTTTGTGTTAGGGCAAGGACTGGTTAATGCGGGTGATGATGAGTGATGGGGCACTTGGTAGCTAGGACCATCACGACCTCCAAATCAGGTACAACATGCACATTCAACACTCCCTAAAAACAACTTCAAAAAACTGGAACGGATCTCAATTTTTTCTCTTTTATTTTTTTTTCATTTTAAATTATTGAAAAATCGATATTTCTTACAGCGTGTCATTACTCACTGTCTAAGAAAAGTGTCGGAGAAGCCTTTATGGTCGGGCATACTTACAAATTTATCAGACTGGGGGTAGAGCCGCGCCGGGACACTTAAATTTGGCAGCGTTTTCACTGCCATACAGAGCGGCATCAATAAATGGTAATTTAAGATGTGTGCTTTCAGAACATGAGATAGAAATGAAATTTTGTTTAATTCTCAAGCAAGCCATTAACTTGTAAATCATGATAACTTTACCAGTGATGGTTTGATAAAGGTTTCACATCTACCCTACAGAACCCACGGTAATGGGTGACAGGAGGCCATTCTAAACATGTAAGGTGTAATTAAACTGTCTAGAGAGGTCACCGCGTCACCTGCCATAGCCAACCCGAAACACAGATCTTTCTCCGCGTTGGAACGCACAAACGAAAGATTTGCAACAACTGATAAACAAACACAGATACCCCATGGATCAAAGGCATTTTGATGAAACTTGACATATATGAGAGAATTGAACTAAAATCTTCAAATAATAAAATTTGAGACGTCTTATCTGCAATAGGACAAAGGCCCCCAAAAGAAAACATGTTTTTCATAAAGAAATTTTATCTTCATATAAGAAATTGTTTTATCTATATGGGGAAAAAATGGAAGTGTGGGTTACCACGCAGTAGGGTATGTGCTTTTTGTTACTGCCATAAAAATTGGAAATTTAAAGTATATAAAAGAACTAATAAAGACAAAAAGGTCTAGTATAGAATATAAAGTGATTTGGATTTCAAATCTTCTAATCAGATTATTTTTCTTGAACTCATTCGAATAAAAAAACATAAATTTATAAAGGGTTAATTTTGTGTTACCCATTCATTATCATCATCATCATCATCATCATCATCATCATCATCATCATCATCCACTAAGAATGTACATTAAAATCTGTCTTCGAGTCATAAATGAGATCTTTGAATAATCAGTACTTGTTTTTTGTTGGAGTTGTGTCCCTTACTCAGTATTGGGGTTACCTTCTTGTAACGTTGTTTACAGGAATACCATCTAATAGTATGTGCTACCCTATAACTTTTATTTGTGCTTTTTGTTGGAGTTGTGTCCCTAACTCAGTATTGGGGTTACCTTCTTGTAACGTTGTTTACAGGAATACCATCTAAGATTATGTGCTACCCTATAACTTTCATTTGTGCTTTTTTGTTGGAGTTGTATCCCTTACTCAGTATTGGGGTTTCCTTCTTGTAACGTTGTTTACAGAAATACAATCTAAGAGTATGTGCTACTCTATAACTTTTATTTGTGCTTTTTGTTGGAGATGTGTCCCTAATTCAGTATTGGGGTTACCTTCTTGTAACGTTGTTTACAGGAATACCATCTAAGAATATGTGCTACCCTATAACTTTCATTTGTGTTTTTTTGTTGGAGTTGTGTCCCTTACTCAGTATTGGGGTTACCTTCTTGTAACGTTAAGGTGATATTGCTACCTTACAACTTTCAATTGGGATTTTTGTTTGAGTGATGTCCCTTATTCAGCATTTAGCAGCATTCTTATTAATGTTATATTTTCATTTCAAATATATTTTATTGATTAAACAAAAGGATTGAGCAACAGGCTTTGCCTATATAAGCTCTCTCCATGGCTTCCAGCATACTCTTGATTTGAAGACATTGAATACAATATTTACATACATACATTTTATTTCAACTCATCTCATGACACATGTTGTAACATTAATGTTATATGCTACCTTACACCTTGGATATGTGGTTTTTGTTTGGGTTATGTCCCTTACACAGTATTTAGTCTACCTTCTTGCTAATTAAGGTAATATTCTTACTAACCTCATAGCTATGATTTGTTAAGCTATGTCCCTTACAAATGATTTAGCCCCTCTGCTGAGACTGTCAAGAACTTTCCTGATGAATTTTACGATTTAGAACACAAGGTATTATTGACCGGTCACTTTAGCACAGAAGGACTTATTGATCAGTTAATGTTAGCACATTAGGACTTGTTGACAGGTCATTTAAGCAGATTAGGACTTATTGACAGGTCACTTTAGCACACTAGGACTTACTGACAGGTCACTTTAGCATACAAGGACTATGTGACCAGTTCACTTTAGCACACTAGGACTGATTGCCAGGTCACTTTAGCATACAAGGACTATGTGACCAGTTCACTTTAGCACACTAGGACTTATTGACAGGTCACTTTAGCATACAAGGACTATGTGACCAGTTCACTTAAGCACACTAGGACTTACTGACAGGTCACTTTAGCACATTATATTTCATTAGCCAGTACAATTTAGCATAACAGTTAACAGTTTCTAACTCTTTTCAGGACAATTGAAATTGTTAATTTAAGCACAACAAAGATTTACTGACAGGAAATTTGGCACAATATGTTTGTTCGATAGGGCCTGATGGCCCCTTGGTACAAGGTCAATTTAGGCCTTAAAGTGTCACAAAGAAACTCAAAAGACATTATTCACATAAAAAACAACAAGGGCAGTTAGTGACAGTTCACATTAACACAATAGGACTTGACCATTTACCTTTAGAATTTTAGAATGGTTTTCTTCTGCACAAACTCATTACGAATGAATTACTTAATTGTTTTTTATAAAAAAAATGAAATGCTCTAAATCAGTGTTTATGGAGCAAAGACATCATCTGCAGTATATAGGTACAGTATTTGATGACGCTAAAATGAATTTGATTCTGCA
This sequence comes from Mizuhopecten yessoensis, assembly GCF_002113885.1. NCBI lineage: Eukaryota > Metazoa > Mollusca > Bivalvia > Pectinida > Pectinidae > Mizuhopecten > Mizuhopecten yessoensis. The sequence goes on along the minus strand of NW_018405334.1, from coordinate 250,872 downwards.
TATTTAAATATAGTAAATAAAATAATAGAAAGGCGCCTATTACTTCATAAAATGAACGTAGATGTGGCTTGTTGGCAGTTAATGTCAAAACACTAAGGCCCCGTCTCTATGGTGTCTGATCCAGGTAATCATGAGAAAACAGCACATTTCTCGTTTCAGTGCCTGTCTGTCCCCCTAAAGCGACAAACTTTGATCCTTTAACCGAGCAGTACTAATTAGAACATGGTTTTTTTTATGCAAGTTACTAACTAGAAAGGCTCTTTTGTTAATTAATATTTATCTTGTCATCTCTTGATTAACATGTACTTGGAGCTAGATTGTTGAAGAAATCCACAAAAGACAACTTGAATAAATTTGACTATCTGATACCATTATAATGCATCATTGATAGGTCAATAACAAGTTTTCACCGACAGTTAACATTCCTGCATAATTCTTTTTATTCCACAAAAGATAAAAGAGAGAGAAAGAGAGAAAAAAAAATAAAAAAAATAATAAAAAACAATATTTGAATCATTNAAAAAAAAAAAAAAAAAAAAAAAAAAAAAAAAAAAAAAAACTATTTGAATCATCGAAAAATATCAAAATAAAATTTTATCGGAACATGAAAGTGGATCAATCTAGATTTGCAAATTGTCATTGATTCCCTCCACAATGAGTTATCTTAAAATGAAGGATAAGAGTTATGACGGCTCAATTTGATTATGTCAGCATGATTCAATCCATTTACATACAAAAAGATGGCCCAAGTTGTCTTTGAAGTATCAGCCACTGCAAAGCAATTCCTGAATCAAGAAATGCATTTCCTCCAGTAAATAACAAATGATATCAAAAACTAATGCCTATATCTTGTATGTTTTATATCAGAAATATAGTAAAGAAAAAAAAAGTTTCATTAAATTCAAGATGCGTTATCACTGAATATTGTATTTCTTTAAGTGTTCACTAAAACACAACACTTTTCTCGATATGACATTCGATGAGTTCTTCTTCCATTTTGAAACATTAATTAAATAAATTAAAATTAATTAGGAGCCTCATTAAGTATTAGGGATTTGGATGGACATCAAACTCAAATTAAGGTAGTAATTAAGCATGTACAATGTAGTGGGCAATTTTCATTGCAATGATGCAGTTCAATTCAAAAGACATCTAGAAACCATCAGCCAATCAGATAACAGCAGTATAGAGTTAAAAATGTATGAATTTTGAAGAGCATCAAATTTAAGCAGGATAGTTTGAAAGTTTACCAGGTATTAAGTTTCACAAAAATCTGATAATTTCTTCAAAAGATATCCAAAACCATTCAGCAATTCAGATAACAGCAGTTAAAAGTAAAACATGGACAAAGCTACCCATACTCAACGTTCAGGAAAAAGAAAACGGAAAACGCTTAGCTAAGCTTCCATTGTGACCTATCTAAGGAAAGTGAAGACTTTAAGCAAAGGAAATTAATATACCCCGTTTTTAAAGTGAAAATGTTGAAAAAGGTACAATACTCCTCCCTAGGGGAACAGAAACACTGAGCAAGACGCACATACTTCAGAGAACAGAAGGTATTGGGCAAGGTTAACTGTCCACCTTCACGAAATTGAAAATATTGAATATGGCTACCATATATACCTATCTTGAGGAACAAAAGATATTGAGCAATGCTAATATACCGATCTTTAGGGAACAGGAAGGAAAACACCCAGTAAGTACGGGATAAAACACCCCACTATCAGGGATAGTATTTTTTTCTAGCCATGGTGTATTTAATTATTAACAGTTTGATCTATAATACAAAGTCTGCTATTGATTGGGAGCTAGCATTGGTGAGGAGTGAAATCGCATCTGACCTGATCACATCCTTAATATCCTGTAGTCTACTCCTAATTAGCACCAGGGGAATATCACAGAACCTCAGGCCTATCTGTGTAGCCCATTGCCTACGGCGACCTACAAACACTCAATTAAGCACCATTGTTATTTTTTAAAGGATAACAACACCTCAGCTTCTTTTACTTAGAAGCTTCTATAACTAAACTCACCATTCTATTTGGAGGTCAGTTTAATTATATGGAACCTATGTGTGATAGATCAGTGATTTTTCACAATTAGGTATAGTGTCTATTAAAATCTGGAAATTCTGTGCTGTAAATGAAGGAAAAGACACATATATGATTGGGAAACAATATTATGCAACAGAAAAACAAATTAATGCATGGCCAAACTGAGATTCGAACGCAGGACCACCATACTAAACTCTAGACAGACTTTCTCTGGCTGCAGGCGATTGACCTAGTCCAGTTCTGCAACATTTTACTGTCCTTTTCTTAAGTTTTCACCCCGAAGATAGCAATATTTACAACCCAGGTTCAGGTACCTCCTTGCCAAGAATACACCCAAGTAGAGGAAACATGGATTGTTCACAGGCACCATTGTAACAGGAGAGGAAAATTGAATAGCCAGACAGAAATTTGAACCTGAAACCCTTCTAAATTTGGCATGGTAATTTGATCAAATTTGAAAGCCCTTTCACTCAAGCATGCTATATGGACCAATTATCATATCTCTAGACCTTTTGCTTATTTAGATGAAATTGTTGAAATTTTAGGATATCTTATCCATGGCTCTTGACCAAGCTTACCAAGAGGCCTAATGGTCCTGCATCGCTCACCTAGTATTAATCTTACAATTTTAATCTTAAAAGTGGACTAAAATACAGCTACATGCGAAATATCAGTGTCTGATTCAAAAGAAGATTTAAACATGTGACCTTGAAAGTAAAACAGACCCTAAAGCTTGTTATACTAGCATGCTTCTGGCCAAATGTTATTACCCTGGACCTTTAAATTATTCATATTATTCAAGTTAAATTGTTTAAAGATTTCAACATATTTGACCCCCGTGACCTTGCAAATGGGTGAAGGTCATTCATTTGAACAAACTTGGTCACCCTTCATCCCAGCATATTACTGACCAAATATCATCACCCTGGACCTTTAGATTATTCAGAAGTTGTTTAAAGATTTCAATATGTTTCACCCCTGTGACTTTGAATATAATTCAAGGTCATTCATAGAACAAACTAAGAAGCCCTTCATCCCAGCATGTTACTGGCCAAATATCATCGCCCTAGGCCTTTTGGTTACTCAGAAGAAGTTGTTTAAAGGTTTTAACATATTTGCCCCCTGTGACCTTGAAAACGGGTGAAGGTTATTCATTTGAACAAATTTGGTAGCCCTTCATCCCAGCATGCTACTGGCCAAATATCATCCCCCTAGGCCTTTTGGTTACGGAGAAGAAGTTGTTTAAAGTAAAAAGTTGACGCTGGACGGATGCCGGACCATGGCCCTTCGGAATAGCAGGCGAGCTAAAAATTTAACACGATCTATGCAAAACCTAGCACCTTTCCTTTTTAAGTGCATGCCCTTAAATCACTAAGACATGGCTAAAAAGTTGTGTTTTTCCATGGGGAAGAAGAGGAATATAACTCTTTTTAAGTGGAGGCTATTGGTTTGGTTTAGTATTGTTTAACGTCCTATCAACAGCTATGGTCATTTAAGGACGGCCTCCCTTGTGTGCAAGATGCATGCGTGTGTGTTTTGGGAGGCTGCGATATGTTCGTATTTGTCTCCTTGTGAGAAGGCAACTTATATATTTGAGAGCAGGTACATCAAGTCCTAACATACAGGTAGTGCAGGAAGATTCATTGATTCTATTTCCTCAAACATATGGATGGACAGAGACAACCTGATTCCAGTGTAACCGAATCCCTCGAACTTGGCGTCATCACATGGGGTATAATAACCGTACATTTATTACATGTATACTCATTACTGACCTGGACCACAGCCTAAAGATATTGGACTTGCCAATTATAACAATACTGTGGAGTCGTAGTTCAAAATATAAAACCTATTCCATTTTTTATAGGCAGACAACCGGAAATTAGTTTGGCCCAAAAAAGCTTGTTCAATAGTTTTTGCACTTGAACAGCAGAACCTCTTAGGATGAATTAGAATAAAAAGGAACAGCTGTGATCGTCCAATATATGGGGGGCAGACACCTAATTGCCCTAGATTCTTTGTTGATCCCTTGAGATAATTTTCCCCGTTTTTTGCACCTTATTCTACGGAGTTGAAGTAAATGAAATGCGCAATTCACATGTAGCTGATAAAGTATTGATTCTAAAGTTCCATCACTACGGAAAGGAACCTAGAAATACCCTATACACCAAACAAGGTGCAAAATAAACCATATTTCTGTCAGGGCTATACAGCTTATTTCTATATATATGTAAAACCATACAGGGAAAATTATTTTTTGCAAAACTGATTCTATACGAGGTGGAAAGTTGATGAATAATATACTGCGTAGATATATATACATGACAGAAAGTATAGATGCTTGTGCATGGGGTTTTGCAAACATATTTTTACAGCTATGAAGATAAAAGAGGCGTAAGAAGATGATTGCCTCGGTAACATTTCTGACTCACCCAGCTGTCAAGTTAATGAATTATAAAATTGCAAATATTTAGGCCTACAGTCAGTATAAGTAGGAGATATTCAGACAGACGTGTCTGTCAGCGCCGTCTGTGTAACCTTGCTCAAACATAAAAAACAAAGAAAATCTAGCGAACATTTCGTAACCAATGACTAAGAATGCCAATATTGTTTGAAATGATGTGTTTGCTGGTTTGTTCTAGTTTGCATCCTTGTAACAGCTAGTCTTATGATGATGTGTTCAGTCAGGTGATCAGGCCACCTTAAAGAACCCCTAGTAGTGGTATGGGGATCCTTAAGAATATAATATGCAACCATACTGTGAAATAATAACACCATATATCTGTGAAGTTAGAACACCGTATATCTGTGAAGTTAGAATACCGTATATCTGTGAAGTAAGAACACTGTATATCTGTGAATTAATAACACTGTATATCTGTGAAGTTAGAACACCGTATATTTGTGAAGTTAGAATACCGTATATCTGTGAATTAATAACACTGTATATCTGTGAAGTTAGAACACTGTATATCTGTGAAGTTAGAACACTGTATATCTGTGAAGTTAGAACACCGTATATCTGTGAAGTTAGAACACCGTATATCTGTGAATTAATAACACCGTATATCTGTGAAGTTAGAACACCATTTATCTATGAATTAATAACACCATATATCTGTGAAGTTAGAACACCATATATCTGTGAAGTTAGAACACCGTATATCTGTGAAATATAAATGAACATCATATATCTGTGAATTTAGAACACCATATATCTGAATTTAGAACACTGTTTATCTGTGAATTTATAACACCATATATCTGTGAAGTTATAACACCATATATCTGTGAAGTTAGAACACCATATATCTGAATTAATAACACCATATATCTATGAATTAATAACACCATATATCTGTGAATTTATGACACCTTATCTGTGAAGTTATAACACCATATATCTGAATTTAGAACACCATATATCTGTGAAGTTATAACACCATATATCTGTGAATTTATAACATCATATATCTGAATTTAGAACACCGTGTATCTAAATTAATAACACCATATATCTATCTCCTTTTCATAAAACCTCTGATCTTTTTCTCTATTGAATTAAATTCTGTAATAATCCTTACATGTATACTTTGGTACCTTTTAAATGTGATCTATTAATTGCCTAACAATTTTTGAAGCGAAAATCTCTTGGGGGGGGCGGGGGGAAATATTTCCTTTCGAGGACACTATGGGTTAGATTTATTTCAGAGAAAGTGTATCCATGTGTTGATTTAACAATAATTCCCATCCTTAAAGTGACATTATGAATTAGATATATTCTCAAGTTCCATGGACAATAGTATAATATATATTCACATTCATGGATTATGGGGTTTCCGATTTGTGACACACCCCTTCGGTTCAGTGAAAGTGTTTCAGAATTCTTGTCTATAAATAATTATCTCCATTCGCATGTCTATTTCAATTATTTTTTTTCTTGAAACTCATGCATTTCAGAATTTGAAATAGACATTTCCTCACAGTGCTTTTTACACAAATAGTCAGCTTTCGAATGGGATCAAACAAGTACAGTCTGCTAATGCAAGAAAGAAAAGACATTTCAACGAGTGTTTCCTAGTTGCTGTGGACAGAGAAAATGTTCAAACTTGTTATATGAATTATCGCATAAAGTGTCGGGTGGTTTTTGCTGGAATGACTAGTTGAGTATAGTAAAATGAACTATGGCATGTGAAATTATTTTTGAAATGCATTATTAAGTAATTGCCAAAAAAACTGTTTGCAAGAGAAAAAACTGTAATTGTCAAAAAATAGGTTTATGTTTTCCCCATCAAAAATGTCTATTATAATCTCACAATCTGACTTCTCTTTCAAATAAAATAATCTTTTGCTAAAATCAATATTTTTCAATCTAATTGAACTTATTTACATCTTCTTGAATTCTTTACATTACTGTTTGAGATCTAGTGAGGCTGCCTTCCAGTCATGTTCTGGCACCGGTTTCACGAATGTCCCTCGACTTAAAATATCTTATGGGTAAACATCAACAAAGTAAAGGGAAATTCCTTCACTTAAGATTTTTTCCTTAATTCCAGTAACGCTTAAAATGCCATGGAAAAAGGCAAAATTGTGATTCCTTAATATAAGAAACGTTCATGAAACCGGGGCCTGGCTAAACTTGAACCAAACTTTGACGATCCGATGATAAAAATTGACTGTTTTACAGTTTGACCAATCAAATCAAGCCTTGTAAAACACTATTTTGTAATGTGTTCAGCATGGCAACTAAAGACAAATCAACACCTACTTCATCAGCTCATTACTTAAGTTTTACAATAGATATATGTGAAAGCGGAACAGGTATAAATTTTAGATTGCCTCAGACATAAGGGTGACTGTGTTGCTATCTTTGTAGCATAATCCGACAGGATCAAGACCAGCATGAACTCTACCATTTTCAACTTAATAATCACCCTGTGTACTTGGCAATTTAGTAAAATTAGGCCGTTTGCAGAATCTTCCGAAATTCCCCCCCAAAAGAGGTCATAATAGGCACTTTATTGGAGGCGAAAACATGTTGTCATCGAGACAGGGTTAACTGAAGCCATAGCCAGGTTGTCACTAAGGCAGGGAGTAGTTGGACCAGATAAAGGATCGGTGCTAGAGGAATGGGGAATCAGGTCATATACGGTAGTGAAGTATATCATGGGACAAAAAAAATATGTTTTCTACAAACCACTTGCAATAGTTTTAGTATACATGTTCTTGAAACGATGGGGTTTGATGTTCAGGAGACATTTTCTTGCCATGGGACAAATATAATTTTGTTGTGAGTGAGAATGCTTGTAGTGTACACAGTTTTACTGTTTCGTTGGTGAATTTAGACAAACAATAAAATCCACCGTGCTACTCTGAAATAAAAACAGTGACCGATATGTTGATTTTAAATTTTTATTTGTTCAACATTTCACTATAGATACGACAATAAAATTTTAAAAGTGAAAAAAAAACAATCAGTTCCAACCTTGTAAACACACTTAATTTTCTGAACAGCTTCTAAAAACTAATCAACATTTTTCTTGTAAATTCCCAAGAAGAAATGTCCTTGTTATTGTTCAGTTCCAATTTTAAGATACTTTTTCACTACGAGATGGAATGGTTACATGAAATTCTTTTCTCCTTACAGCTTCAGGATTTTCATTGATTAACTCCTCCTCTTCCCATGGCAAGAACCAGATGGTCTTCTGAAAAGTAAAGCAGATCTTGTGTAAAAGGAAAGTAAAAGCAATGAGCCAAACCAGAATCTGAACCAAGGACTCTACAGAATGAACATCCAAACAGTCAACGTTTTGGTTCTACACATACTGCTGATCAACCAAGTTCGCTTTTTTACAATAAATACATATATCATATGCTAGAACATGTTTGTAGAGTGGAGTTTAAGACAATTACGATCGTGATAATTTAACTAAGACAGGTCAAAGTTTGAATAACCATTATAGAGAAGTTGTCCAAAGGAAAACTTGAGGTACCGAGTATATGACAAACACATGTTGAGTCATGCAATTCGTAAAGTTTCTACCACAGTGAAAAAAGAGATAGGCTAGCTCCTTAAAATGTTTCAGACCTACCTCCAATCCTACATAACAAAATTGCTACCTACAAATGTGTTCAAAAAGTCAGCAAGACTACAAAATTTTGCAATTTGGTAGAAGTGAAAATATGCATGTTCGCTAGGGATCAAACCTGCAACTCCCAATTCTCCAGCTTAACCCTATACCACTGATCTTGGGGAAAATTTCCTCTACCTGATGCTAGTAAAGCGACTTCGACTCTATGTTACCTGATGTTAGTAAATCGACTTTGACACTATGTTACCTGATGCTAGTAAAGCGACTTCAACAATATGTTACCTGATGTTAGTAAAGCGACTTTCACACTATGTTACCTGATGCTAGTAAAGCGACTTTCACATTATGTTACCTGATGCTAGTAAAGCGACATTCACACTATGTTACCTGATGCTAGTAAAGCGACTTTCACACTATGTTACCTGATGCTAGTAAAGCGACTTCAACACTTTGTTACCTGATGCTAGTAAATCAACTTTGACACTATGATACCTGATGTTAGTAAAGCGACTTCAACACTTTGTTACCCGATGTTAGTAAAGCGACTTCAACACTATGTACCTGATGCTAGTAAAGCGACTTCAACACTTTGTTACCCGATGTTAGTAAAGCGACTTCAACACTATGTACCTGATGCTAGTAAAGCGACTTCAACACTTTGTTACCTGATGTTAGTAAAGCGACTTCAACACTTTGTTACCCGATGTTAGTAAAGCGACTTCAACACTATGTACCTGATGCTAGTAAAGCGACTTCAACACTTTGTTACCTGATGTTAGTAAAGCGACTTTTACACTATGTTACAGGATGTTAGTAGAGCGACTTTCACACTATGTTACCTGATGCTAGTAAAGCCACTTTCACACTATGTTACCTGATGCTAGTAAAGCGACTTTTACACTATGTTACAGGATGTTAGTAGAGCGACTTTCACGTAAAGCGACTTCAACACTATGCTACCTGATGCTAGTAAATCAACTTTGACATTATGTTACCTGATATTAGTAAATCGACTTCAACACTTTGTTACATGATGCTAGTAAATCAACTTTGACAATATGTTACCTGATGCTAGTAAAACGACTTTGACACTATGTTACCTAATGCTAGTAAAGCGACTTCAACACTTTGTTGCCTGATGTTAGTAAAGCGACTTTCACACTTTGTTACCTGATGCTAGTAAAGTGACTTTCACACTATGTTACCTGATGCTATTAAAGCGACTTCAACACTATGCTACCTGATGCTAGTAAATCAACTTCGACACTATGTTACCTGATGTCAGTAAAGCGACTTTGACATTATGTTACCTGATGCTAGTAAATCGTCTTTGACATTATGTTACCTGATGCTAATAAAGCGACTTTCACACTATGTTACTTGATGCTAGTAAAGCGACTTTTACACTATGTTACAGGATGTTAGTAAAGCGACTTTCACACTTTGTTACCTGATGATAGTAAATCGACTTTGACATTACGTTACGTGATGCTAGTAAAGCGACTTTCACATTATGTTACCTCATGCTAGTAAAGCGACTTCAACACTATATTACCTGATGCTAGTAAAGCGGCTTCAACACTTTGTTACCTGATGCTAGTGAATCGACTTTGACATTATGTTCCCTGATTCTAGTAAAGCGACTTTCACACCATGTTACCTGATGCTAGTAAAGAGACTTTCACACTATGTTACCTTATGTTAGTAAAGCGACTTTGACATTATGTTACCTGATGCAAGTAAAGCGGCTTTCACACTATGTTACCTGATGCTATTAAAGCGACTTCAACACTATGCTACCTGATGCTAGTAAATCAACTTTGACACTTTGTTACCTGATGCTAGTAAATCGTCTTTGACATTATGTTACCTGATGCAAGTAAAGCGGCTTTCACACTATGTTACCTGATTTCAGTAAAGCGACTTCAACACTATATTACCTGATGCTAGTAAAGCGGCTTCAACACTTTGTTACCTGATGCAAGTAAAGCGGCTTTCACACTATGTTACCTGATGCTATTAAAGCGACTTCAACACTATGTTACCTGATGCTAGAAAAGCGACTTTCACACTATGTTACTTGATGTTAGTAAAGCGACTTTTACACTATGTTACAGGATGTTAGTAGAGCGACTTTCCCACCATGTTACCTGATGCTAGTAAATAAACTTTGACACTTTGTTACCTGATGCTAGTAAAGTGACTTCGACACCATGTTACCTGATGCGAGTAAATCGACTTTGACACTATGTAACCTGATGTTAGTAAATCGACTCCAACACTTTGTTACATGATGCTAGTAAATCAACTTTGACAATATGTTACCTGATGCTAGTAAATAAACTTTGACACTTTGTTACCTGATGCTAGTGAATCGACTTTGACATTATGTTACTTGATGCTAGTAAAGCGACTTTTACACTATGTTACAGGATGTTAGTAGAGCGACTTTCACGTAAAGCGACTTCAACACTATATTACCTGATGCTAGTAAAGCGGCTTCAACACTTTGTTACCCGATGTTAGTAAAGCGACTTCAACACTTTGTTCCCTGATGCTAGTAAATCGACTTTGACACTATGTTACCTAAGGTTAGTATAGCGACTTTCACACTATGATACCTGATGTTAGTAAAGCGACTTAGACATTATGATACCTGATGTTAGTAAAGCGACTTAGACATTATGTTACCTGATGTTAGTAAATCGACTTCAACACTTTGTTACATGATGCTAGTAAATCAACTTTGACACTATGATACCTGATGCTAGTAAAGCGACTTCAACGCTTTGTTACCTGATGCTAGTAAAGCGACTTCAACACTATGTTACCTGATGCTAGTAAAGCGACTTCACCATTTTGTTACCTGATACTAGTAAAGCGACTTCAACACTATGCTACCTGATGCTAGTAAATCAACTTCAACACTTTGTTACCTGATGCTAGTAAAGCGACTTCAACACTATGTTACCTGATGCTAGTAAAGCGACTTCACCATTTTGTTACCTGATACTAGTAAAGCGACTTCAACACTATGTTACCTGATGCTAGTAAATCAACTTTGACAATATGTTACCTGATGCTAGTAAATCGACTTCGACACTATGTTACCTGATGTTAGTAAAGCGACTTTGACATTATGTTACCTGATGTTAGTAAAGCGACTTCAACACTTTGTTACCTGATACTAGTAAATCAACTTCGACACTATGTTACCTGATGCTAGTAAAGCGACTTCACAATTTTGTTACCTGATACTAGTAAAGCGACTTCAACACTATGTTACCTGATGCTAGTAAAGCGACTTCAACACTATGTTACCTGATGTCAGTAAAGCCACTTCAACACTTTGTTACCTGATACTAGTAAATCAACTTCGACACTATGTTACCTGATGCTAGTAAAGCGACTTCACAATTTTGTTACCTGATACTAGTAAAGCGACTTCAACACTATGTTACCTGATGTCAGTAAAGCGACTTCAACACTTTGTTACCTGATGCTAGTAAAGCGACTTCAACACTTTGTTACCTGATGGTAGTAAAGTGACTTTGACACTATGTTACCTGATGCTAGTAAAGCGACTTCAACACTTTGTTACCTGATGGTAGTAAAGTGACTTTGACACTATGTTACCTGATGTTAGTAAAGCGACTTCAACACTTTGTTACCTGATGGTAGTAAAGTGACTTTGACACCATGTTACCTCATGCTAGTAAAGCGACTTCAACACTTTGTTACCTGATGTTAGTAAAGCGACTTCAACACTTTGTTACCTGATGCTAGTAAAGCGACTTCAAAACTTTGTTACCTGATACTAGTAAATCAACTTCGACACTATGTTACCTGATGCTAGTAGATCAACTACGACACTATGTTACCTGATGCTAGTAAAGCGACTTCAACACTTTGTTACCTGATGTTAGTAAAGCGACTTCGACACCATGTTACCCAATACTAATAAAGCGACTTCGACACCATGTTACCTGATGCTAGTAAATTGGCTTTGACTCTATGTTACCTGATGCTAGTAAAGCGACTTCACCATTTTGTTACCTGATGCTAGTAAAGCGACTTCAACACTATGTTACCTGATGCTAGTAAAGCGACTTCAACACTTTGTTACCTGTTACTAGTAAATCAACTTCGACACTATGTTACCTGATGCAAGTAAAGTGACTTCAAAACTTTGTTACCTGATGCTAGTAAAGCGACTTCGACACCATGTTACCTGAAGCTAGTAAAGCGACTTCGACACTACGTACATACAATGCACAAAATTTACCCAGGATAACTTTTCCCCTTTCCAATTATCAGCAGATGATAATTGATGGAAATATTCACGAAAACTGGAGTACCTAATGGTAGTCATCATCACAAAATCAACACTTTGTGTAGATAAGACTTGTAACTCTCAAAACAGCCTAAAACATATAGAAATTAAATCATAACTGGTTATTCCTTAAAAAGTCATGCTGCTAATTCCATGAAAATGAAAATTTGGTAAATGAAATTACAGTTAAAATAAACTTTCATGATTTAATACTATAATTCTGAATTTTGTATTGAATCAAATAATTTTTTGAGCTATGATGTTCAATTTAGTTTTCCAAAAATTCCAAATCATTGTACAATAACTTCTCAAAACAACACTAAAATTGTTAAAGCACTTTACAAAAATAGACACATCATCTTTATAGCGAAGATAAGATGAACAGCCACAATTGAGGGAGAAACATTTATTTAAGGTAATGTTATTGAAAGTAATTCATTTTCTAAATATCAAATTACTCGGCAAGTTTAATGACAGTTTATACAAATAATTTTTGTCAAATCTTGGAACAAGGACAGAACATATAGATCAAATAGACTGATTCAAAGGCATACCAATCTGCGTGGCAGCGGAAATGATCAATTGTTTTACCCGAGAATTTAATCATTGCTACCACTTCCACACAAGAGTCATCCCCCCTCCCTCCCGGCCCAAGGCGAGGTCCATTCTCCGTTTACAAAATTAAATCTGTCATAATCAAAATGAAATAAACATGGTCAGAAATCATGTAAACCCTGCGCGATGACAACACCAATGATCCAAATACGAGTTTAATAGTTTGTAAATTCTTTGCGTTTCAGTAAATTACCCAAATTCCTCATTCGGAAATGCATAAATGTGTTTTAATATTTCATTTTTCATTATCTAAATCTGAAATTCTTGCATTTTACAAATGAAATAATAATGCAATCAGCTGTTGATATGAAACACTGTACAGAATCAATTTCCCTCGACAGAATCGCTCAGAATGTAGTGTTAATTTGTCGAGATGACACCATACATAATTATCTACAAACGCCACACTCTGACACACGACCAAAACTGTGTACCGAGTTAATTTTTCACCCCAATAAACACAAAACTCCATTAACAAATTATTTTCTTTTTCATGGATATAAAAAAAATTAAACAAAAAAAGGCCCAATGTGGATGCAATGCCATCACTTAGTGTTAATTGACACTTGTGACAAGGTATGACACACATCGCTCAGCCTCTGGACCACTGGCGTGACAGCCCCTTGATGAGAGCACAGATCAATGCCGAATCATACTCCTTCATTTAATGTATCGCCATCAACATTGCTTTTCATCATATCAAGAGTGCACTCTATCAGTTAAAACTTAAATGGATAAACAAGAAAGCCCTTTATCTTGGTCCGGGCCATAAACCGGCCTTCAGGTACTGGGTGCTTAATTTTACTACCTTGTGGATTCACTTGATGTTCGGGATGTACAAGAACAGATAGGCCATTCATGTTTGCATGATTTTTTACTTAGTGAAATTACTTCTAATGACTACGTACGTACCTGGAGCTTTAATGTGGAATTTCTACTGGTTTCTCAACAAAATGTTTACCTGGTTTAAAACCAGATGAACTTTGTTCTGATGACTACATGCACCTGTATCTGGGAGTTTGATGTGAAATGTCTACCTTAGTTTCTATAAAACGTGAAATTCCTACATTCATGGGGGTTTGATGTAAAATGTCTACCTTAGTTTCTATAAAACGAGAAATTCCTACATTCATAGGAGTTTGATGTAACATTTCTACCAGATTTCCACATGAAATTAAATTTAAACATCATAAATTGTTCTCTTGCTCGGAATTTGACATCTTACATGAATATATTTCGTTTCTCAGAACAAGACTGTGTTTTGGTAGAGTATATTCCTCTAAAATGAAATGAAATGAGCTCTTTTTTAACATACCTGGTATTTTTTTGTGAACTAGGATCTTTGCAATAGCAAACTTGTAAGGTAAATACAGTTTTTCAGTAAATGAACTTAAATATTTCTGAAAAAAAAATAAAAATCATCCATGAAAATGCCCCGAGGATTGACACCAGACAAAACCTATTTATCCGGATTAATTTTTACTTGCTATGTGACTTTAAAATATGTACTATATAATGTAATTCAAAACCTACAATATTTGCTACAATTTGTAGTGGGTCACCACTATTTTAGTCCATTAAATGGTATGATCTTTTTGAATTGTGTTGATTATCCTTGAGTAAGAAGGAAACGTGACTGGCTACCAGCTTTCTTGAAAGAATTTTCCAGCTGCATTTTACTAGGTTATCTCCCACTAGCTTGAGAACTTAGAAATCAGACATCAAACTGATCAGAATTATTAGATTTTTTTTGATTTTTTTCTCAATAATTCAATATTCTAGAGACGGGTTCCAGGTCTATAGAAGCTAGGACACCAAAATTCCAAGAAAATACTTCAACAAGAATACCGCGGAGCAGAACAAAATACGCCCATCGAATGCCATATAGTGTTATATACTTTCCTACATGGAGATAAGATCTGCATCATTCTAACAGTGGTTAGCAGATATGCTATAAAAAAAGTAGGAGAAAATCTTCGGACAAAAAATTAAATACTGAAATGAACAAAAGGCAATAATTTACTATTATTAAAAATACATGAAAGTCTAAATGGAACCAATGGGTTAAGGATGTGAGGATTAGGTTAAAATCTAAAACTGGACAGTTACAGTTAAAAGTTAGAGAATTGTTTCATTAACATTAAGCTCCGATGAGGTCAAAATAATATACGAAGGTAATTCGTTTTCAAGTCCCTTGTCTTATAGACTATGGTTTTAACATAAAAATGAGATTTTTAGGTTAAATATTCACATCTGCAGTACCAATCTGGATAGAAACCTTTCTATTCAGAGTGTACAGCCATTTACATTGTTAGCCAATTTAACAAAGATGCTTCCGATAGTTGGCAAGTCCTTTTGAATATTAGAATTCAAACTGGGAGATAAGAATGTCTAACGAGGAAAAGCTATGAACAGGTGAATCAGGTATCGTTAAAGCCGAGAACAAATTCTAATCTTCTGGGCGAAAAAACACCTCAATACTTGCAAATTACCAGATGAGTAAAAAAAATTAGAATCTCATCTCCCTAATCTGGCCAAACAAGTTGGGGATATTTAGTGTGAGGATAGCCTATCTGTGATCTGGAGCACTGGACGAGGATCCAACATATCATGATTGATGTAATAACTTCACACAAGCCGCGGCCTCTCGGCTGATAAACCAACACCAATGATCAGCAAGCACTGCAGGACCCACCATCAGCTTCACCAAACAGAAGCAACTGATGACTTCGAGTTTATTTTGCCATCCGTTTAATTAAATTTATTTGGATAGGGATGCAAAGCCATCATTTGAATAAAAGGCATGAAATAACTTGTACATACAGATTTTTTAGAAGAAAAACAGTACAGAGATTTTTTAGAAGAAAAACAGAGTCTGACCATTTGACATTTGGAATATTGAAGCTAACAGGACTTTTATAATTGGATTGTGAATCGCTATTGTACACAGCTTTACTTTGTTGAGGACAAAAACTCAAAATTTTTAAATACTGACCAACTTTTTTTTTGAAAGTATCTCAATATTTAATTGTATTTTGGATATTTCTGGACTTCTGAAAATTGTCTGAAATACCTGCACACTTACCTTCTGTTTTAAAATATCAATATTTATGAAAATATGATCAAGGATGTTGGTCTATGATTTCAAGCTAACGATACTTTGATTAATACGACAAAGATTCAATCTTCAGCTATCGAGGCAATCAGATTTTTTCACCTTATACTCGCCTTCGTTTAGACTCCAGGTTGTTAGACATTACCAGATGACCCTAATAAACTTGTCTTTTGTATTTGTAATGCACAGGAAATTTGAGGTGATTAATCTACAAGCCGTGGGGATTGTAATCTCTTGGGAACTTTGTACCGGGTATCAAAGGTAGGCTACAGAATAATCACTGCTAGTAAGCCTGTGTGCATCCTCTATAATTGACAATAAGAAAATTTCCTTCCATAATCACCTTGTCTTGTTATAATTCCTCCATTATGGCACTGAAAGTCGGCCGTAACAGAACAGAACCGCTCGCTTAAGTCCCTACAAGCCTCTTCCGACCCATTGCACTCGTCTTCATTAGCTTCACCACACCTCAAGTCGTATTCTAAAACTCGAAATCATTCAGAGAAATTTTACGTTTTTATACAATTTTGTTGAATTCGAATGATTTTGAATCCCAGAATACATTTATTTTATTTCAAATTTTGAAATTTAAGGAAATTTTGGAGACGAAATGCTTACCTTTTACTATTAAAGCTAAGCTGACGAAAACCTGCTTCGGGAGGACTTAAGCTCCAGGACTATTGATTATTGATCAGTCTTTATTAGTTCATTAATTCAAAAAGAAGATTACAGTTGACATTCACTGTAGCTGAATATTCTTTCTTTGTCAATTCCGAGGCTTAATGTGTCAAAGTCTTTTAACTATACGCCATACGTAGGGATGCAAGGTGAATGGACTGCCGTCACTATACCTCAATTTACTTGAATTGCCGGAGATTGATTAGCGCTCCATGAGATGTGACAACTATACATATGCATCTATAAATATTTGTTTAACAGATTCTGATTGATTCAAATGGAGGCTAGGTCACTGTTAAAGCATTTTGAATTGCTTAATAATCCTTCACATTAATGAATAATTATCGTTTGACTTGAATCAACGGACGACAAAGACCACCTGATCATTGGACAATGGGTTGATATCTGAAGACTCCACGTGCATAAAAATAAGTGGATAATTTTGCTCATCTACAACCGACATAGGAGATTAAGATCGCTTTTAAAGCTTATTTTTGCTCACATTTTCATTAAAATTCGCAAGCTTTTCGGTTTAGATAATGGACTTGTTCTATTTCTAGACTGCAGTTTGATGTTTCCCTATGATTGTCTACAATCTATGGACACACACAGTTATAAATCTGATTGTAAGGCCCATTCCCTGTCGGAGCTTTATCATTAGATGAAACTTGTGGCTATTCAAATGTATCTTCGGTCTATTGACAATATCTTTTCTCTAAAATGGAGATACTGACCTCTACACATTCAAAGCTTGTTTTAAGAAATTATCTTTCCAATGTTAATTAATTTATTATATATTCAGGATATATGTTTTTGTAAGCTATGTAATGTTACTCTGATCATTACATATTTAGCTTTTCTTGACAATATTCTAAAACAGTGAAAGTTCATTTCAACTTTGATATTATGTCTGATGTGTCTTCAATTAACCATGTTCATCCCTAAGGCTTTTTTTATTGTCCACAAGCAATCATTATAAATGTCCACAAAATGAAGTTTGTCTTGTGTACCAGGTACGTGTACATTCCAGACTTTGACAATGAAGCAGGTGTGGCATCTACAGTAGCAGATGAACATTTAAATGACTATTATTGCAAGATACCTAATTTGAAAATAAAAATCGCCAAAACCAAAATCAACAAGAGGCCCATGGGCCTTAACGGTGACACCTGATATATTTATACAGAGAGTTGATTTTGTTTTTAACATGAACAAAAATATTATTCAAAGTGACAAAAAAACAATAAAACCACCTTATTCAATATCTAGCATACAGATTAAAGACTAAAAAGTATTTGAAACTAGCACCTAGATTCTAAACAAGGAAAATGAAGAAAAATAGCACAGCGACTCCTTTGGGCCCCACCCTACAGCCCTTGGGGGTAGGGCTGGCTCAAAATGTTCAAAGTATCAAACTGTCGTCAACTCAGGGTTATAATTCCAATCATGTTATTAACATCTAATATACAAAGTATCATTTGCCATTATAAACAATAATAAATTTTGCCCCCCCCCCTCCTTCCCCAGGGGGTAAAACGTGAGACCCTAGGGTCATAAACCTTAAGACCCTTCCATCTATAAAGAGTGTTTGATTCTACCATATCTGGGTCTTTGAGATGCAGATTTTGGAAATTTCAGTCAATTCAATCCTTTTTGGCCCCACCCATCAGCCCCTGGGGGTCAGTCAGGGCTCATATGTGCATACTATCAAACTGCTACCTGATACTGATAATGCTAGCCCTAATTGAATTACTTCCAATGGAAATTAAACAAATGTTGGTCCAAAATGTGATTTCCCTAAATAAACTATAGTAAAGTTTACCCCCTCCCCAGGGGGAACTGCGAGACCCCAGGGTCAAGAAATTCCCAATTTTGGTAAAGCACCTTAAGACCCTTCCATCTATGAAGAGTATTTGATTCTACCATATCTTTGTCTTGAGGAGAAGATTTTTGAAATTTCAGTCAATTTGACCCTTTTTGGCCACACCAATCAGCCCCANATAGAAGGTTTCTGCAAAATTTCATTGAAATTGGTTTAGGGGTTTTGGAGAAGAAGTCGAAAATGTAAATTGTTTACGGACGCACGACGGAAGACAAACGACGCCGGACAAAAGGCGATCGCAATAGGTCACTTGAGACTTTGTCTCAGGTGACCTAATAAAAAAAAAATACAATACTTTGTCTGGTGGCACATTGGATAACACACTGGATAACACACTCACCAAAGCGACTGGGTTTGATTCCCCAATTGGACATGAAAAGGTGTGGTCACCTGCCCGATCATGTGGGTTTTGTCCAGGAAGTCTGGTTTCCCCCCCACATCAAGATTCCCTGTTGGCTATCATTCAGGCCAACAAGAGTGATAAATACAAGTTGATTTCATAATTGTTGTAAAATAAATTAATTTTATATGTATGATATGTAAAACAGGTACACATATTTAACAATATATATCAAGACCAAGTTTCCTTTTTTATCTTCTTTTGGTTATCAAGAAAGTTGTTGAACGTCAAGAACAGGTGTCCTGTTTCAGTGTCATAGGTTTGTTTGTGATTAATGTCCTATCTACGGCTATAGTTGTTTAACTCATTCACCCCTGAAACACATTTGACCTCTTCCAATTCAAAGGTTGAAACAGTTCATTATGAAATTTCCGGGGTGAACGAGTTAAGGATGTGCCGGAGTACTGACCAATGTGACCAAGCCTCTAACCTGCGACCCAGTGGTGGAGCACATCTAGAGATCGAAGCGGTAAGACGCCTTAACCACTCGGTCATTGCCGTTCTAATGTGCCTTAGGTTAATGTATACATCAACTTGGTAGTTATTAAAGCACATGATATTACAAATTTATTACCTAGAAGTTTACGTGCATTTTTGGTGGAGTTATGCACCTTTTATTGCTGAATAAGGGCATTGCGAGTAAATGCAACAACTTTTTTATTTTTTAATTCTTTTTTTATTTCTTACTGTTCATGCCGGTCTTAAACATTCATTTTTTACCGTTAATGAAATATGATATGCAATAATTGATGAAAACAAGAGATAGATGGTAATTCTTAATTCCCTGAATAGGGAGTAATCATTAATTGTACTGCGGGGAGCTAGGGGAGTAATCATTAACTGTGCCACAGGGAGGGTATGACAATAGTATTAATATTTTATCATGTGCCATCACGTAAATTAATACACAAATGTTTCACACAGTCTAAAATCATACACTAGTGCTTTAGCCGAAGTGTATAGAAGAATCAAACATTCCCATCTCGTGAATTACGGTTAAATCAACACGCATGCATTATTCATTTTTAATCAAGACATAATGCTATTGATAAGGTCATATGACATAATTGTGTCAAAACTGTGTAAAAAGATGTCATTTTTTTATAATTTGTATCTCACCTGTTGTTTTATTTTCCATACAACACCAGAAATTTCTGTAAGCCAGTTAATGTATATAAGATGCATCAGATACAATGTGATGTACAGAAATGTACACTGATGCTAAATATAGGCAGAGTACATAGGAGGCACGGTAGTCTAGTGGTAAGGCGCCGGGCTCGTGACCAAAGGGTTGCGAGTTTGAGTCACGGCACGGCACTGTGTTGTATCTTTGAGCAAGATACTTTACTCCGCTAAATGTTCCAGTCTACTTAGCTGTAAATGAGTATGTGGTTGGGCAGTGCTAGCTTAGAGCGCTGAAATAGCTGCACCGCTGGGAGTTGAGAAAGATACTGGTTGCAAAGGCCCTATAACCATGGATTATAATTTGTGAACCGCTTTGAGACGATTTACGAACTAGGTTGTGATAAAGGGGTGTATTATATATATAAAGAGTATTAAGATGCAAAATACAAAAAATAAATCATAAACAGTACATAATTATGCCCAATACACTTTCACGGTTTCTTGAGGGCTTCTCAGGAATTGCCACAATGCATACATTACAAAAATTTACACATGTTACAGCTTTAAAATTTACTTTAAATTCTATCAAATTGCAAATAAATGTCTAAATTTCATTTGGAATAGGGACAACTTCAGCCACTTATTATAATACAGACAACAAAAAACTGTGACCAGAATCAAAAGACAAACAGGCTTAAACATTCTCTTTTGTGAAAAAAAAATAAAAAAATAAAAAAAAATTGGCTTAAAAAAAAACAAATGTCAATTGTGACATCATTGTTTCGGGGAGACTTTTTTTTACAACTACTCCAACTTATCCATCATAACCATTTTTAGTTTAAACCTAGCCTCAGTGGTCAGACACTATTATCATTGAAAAATACTGTATCATAAAATAGAAGCTAATGATCTCATTCAACCAACAATGACCGTCACACATTTTATTATTTTCGTATTAATTGAATGCCATCTTGCATCAATTTTAGACAATGTTTTTTTCTCCTGTTTCCGTTTTCTTTTTTACATTTTTTTTGTGAGGAAAGAGAAATGGAGGAAGCGACCTTTTTTGTACAAATGACAGAATCTCATGGTTTATCTCTGATCTCGTAATTGGGCAAATAAGTTAGCATGCACAGAGGTAAATTGACAAACCAGGACAAAACTGTAATTCTTATAACAAAAAGACTAATTTCAAATGACTCAAAACGATACTAGGAAAATATCATGATCCGAAGATTATGGTTTATATAAAGATAGATGAGCGGAGATTGTCTGGCGAATCGGACATGATAAATATTTCTACTGTCCCGCGTAACAGCACTGCCGAGCCTAATTAGGCAGCGGCCCACCAACATGCAAGCAAAGACACTGTCAAGAGATCTCAAGGTCAAGCCGACATGTCACAGAGGTTGCCGTGTGACCATCGGCACGCTATGTCGGGGACGGGAGGTGGGGGGAGGGTGATGTCGGGAATGGGTCACAGACACAGATTATCTTCAATAAAACAAAACAACAGTCATGTCACACATATCATTTTAAAACCAGTAAAAACATTTTCGAAAGTTAACTTTATATGAAAACAATACCATGTTTTCTCTTCAAAATCTCAAAACATTTCTTTTATTCCCCTTATACAAATATAAATCAATGGTACTGATGTTTGAATTTCACACCTGTTTGGGGAATCGAATCAAAGTCAACTTTGTGTAATCTTCTGATTTCTTCTTTTTGGCGTAAATTATGCTTATGGAAGAGCGCCCTTTACAAAACAGAGTGAAGTGTATTTAAAGACCGTTTTAGTAAATAGAGATAAATTATCATAAAATATCATCCAAGTTAAATTAAGTAAAACAGGTATTAGGACCATTACACTGGTCTCTCAAACAGGGCAAAGCTTACAGTTATATATCCAAACTGACGAGACCAAGATTTTATAAATACAAACTAGGACTGCAGTGAGGCACAGGAAAATCAATGACTTTTATGTTCCTGACCATGCAGCCAAAAAACGATCCAAATGAAAAATCATTTAGATAAGGCACTGGTTATATGTTTTAATGAAATTGATTAAAAGTTCATTTGACATTTGTTCAAACAATAGGTTAGGTGTTTTTTTTTTAAAAAGGGGCAGAATGAAAAAAAACAATTTGCATAGTCATAAACTACCTTGCTTATCAATTGAATTATGTGTATCTTCGGCTTGAGTGACCTAAAAACTTCAAAGTCTAGGTTGAGCTCAGCCAATACAGAGCCAACTGTTAAATTGTGAGTCTTGTTAGTAGATATTTCTAACAGGATAACTCGTTCAAACAATGCATTCCTGTTTATTTGTAAAAAAAATCTGAATTACAAATTTTTCCCCGACAACTTTTCCAAATTTGGGCCTACTATTGGTTCTCAAAAACCCTGATGTTTTTCTGTTCATAGTCAAGATCACGGATCTAAACAGCATATACATTCCTATATTCAAACTACCACACCTGGGATTAAAAACAATACCAACAGGTGCTATACTTTTTTTCCTCCATGTATGATAAAATCAATCTGACATGGAGTAAATCTGCATACGTAAATGTGATTCCATTTGTGTGGGCAATATTAAGTACCCTACCCCAATAATCAATTTCACTTTGGCTTTGACACCCGTTGAATTATTCACTTTTCATCAGCCTATCATTGTCAAGAAACAATGAATTATTAAACACGCCAATATAAACAAGCGTACTGAATCAATGAGAAACCGTCAACAAAGCAGTAAGAAATCTGGGCTTTTTCTCTCCCTCCTTTCGACGGTGAGATACTTATCTGTCTCCATTGAGATCAAAGCCAGAGAATTTGTCGCACTTGATAGTGCCAAGTTAGTAATTTCCTGTAATCAAACTCTTTGTCAACATAAAATTCATGTTGCCACATTTCTTCTCATACATAAATAACTTGTCAATTATATTTCATCATATCTGATAATGACCCCAGTTCCCCGTAGAACACTGTTTCTCCATCAGCGACAGGATACTTTAGGTGTTTACTGGAGACAAATCTAGCTCCGTGTTGACACAAACAGAATACCAGGTAGATAGATGGTGGATCCAGAGTTTCTCTCCTATCTTCCGGACATAACACAAAACCTGAAATCATTCAGTTAATCTTAGATTACCTTCTCACACTGCCAATCACACCGACATGACACATTCCCTCTACCCCCGTACATCACAACTTCACTTCCCACATGATACCTGTAGCCATTTACACAGCTTCTCACAACAACAGGAGATTGGCACACTCCCTAAACCGTTACCAAAATACATCACAATTTTACTTTCAACATGATATAAATTAAGAACTTTTAAAACTATTGGAAAAAAAGAAAAGTAGGAAATCCTCTGAAAAGAAGAACCACATCTCTGCCAAAACAAGTCTGATACGCTCCCTCTACCCAAGCACATCACAACAGAACATTCCATATATTTGATACATGTAAGTAGTCATTTAGTAATGAAATCTCGTTTGGGATCCGCGGCCATGATCGAATCCCCAAATGTTATCCCTTCTTAGACCTCATGAACAGGTGTAAGTACATATAACTGGCCTTATCTACACTTCTATTATTTGATTTAATTGTTACATTTCTTTAATTGATTATTGTTATAATCAGATAAATAGAAAATAACATTTTCATAGCTTTGTGAATATGTATTTATGTTTTGCAGACAAGAGTTTTCGGTTTGTGAACATTTTGATCATTATGGTGACCACTATGCTCCTGTAGCGATTTCCAGCGACAAAGTAGCTCAATTAGTCAGTGTCCATCAAGAGTTTTGGAGGTCCTGGGTTTCAAATTCTGGTCTGGCCTTGCATTGTGTTCCACTCCTGAAACCTGTGACCAACCCCTGTTTCAAGTATCTTGTTTACATGCAGGGTTGTAAATAGTACGGTCTTCAAGGACGACGACTTGGAGAAAAGGAGGGAAGAACATAGCAGTACTGGACTGTTAACCAGGTACCTCAATTGGTTAGAGCACCTGTTTAGAGTTGGGAGGTCCCGAGTTCGAATCCAGTCAGGCAGTGCATTTTTTCACTCCTGTTACACTCCTAAAATATCTGCGTTTATCATGGAAATTTTCTGTTCTGATTGGCTGGTTTTACCCATCTTTTTATCATGGTTATGAAAAGTGTTATGTTTCAGAAAAACAAAATATTGAAATTAATGAATATTGAAAAAATCTTAGAATATTACAAAAATCTTACAATTGGCAGCATTTAATGATTTTAATACTTATTTCACTGACATTTTATAAATTTTCTCCTAGGAAAGTCATAATTACAGGGTGTTTAAACCTATAACAAAAGTATATAATTCATTTTTTTTCCAGCAAATGATTCCTCCCTAACATTCATATTTTTTTTGAAAGAAGTTTTTCATGGCAATCATTCCATTTCTGAAAATTCTGATAATTCACTACTTAGAAATAATGATTTCAAAACCCTATAACAAAAATTGAGAACAGTGAATTATACCGGTATTT
This sequence comes from Mizuhopecten yessoensis, assembly GCF_002113885.1. Taxonomy (NCBI): domain Eukaryota; kingdom Metazoa; phylum Mollusca; class Bivalvia; order Pectinida; family Pectinidae; genus Mizuhopecten; species Mizuhopecten yessoensis. The sequence goes on along the minus strand of NW_018405334.1, from coordinate 226,056 downwards.
ATATATATAAAATATGAAAAAGACCATGATAAGTGCAATGTGGAAATACAATATTGATCAAATTTATTAATTCCTATATTATAAAATTATTGTCACAACTTACTCATTAATTTGTATGTAATTAATAAAAACAATTAAAAGAATAAAGACTTCTTTCATTTTTTTTAATTCAATGATATATATCAGTCATTTAGCATGATGGGACATCAAATGGCCGCTATAAACAATAAAAAGATATCACAGTGAATGTCTAGGTTATTTGCATGTTCTATCTCTGGCCCCACGACATAAACCTGCATGAATATCGTGCGAGGACGGGAGTAATTAAAAGCCAATAGTATACACAGATACATCTATATCAAATTATCGTTTTTATTCCGATGACTGGCGGCATTTTTTTACACCACAGTGAAGTTTTAATTGATGAGTAATTTGGTAAATTCAAATCGACAAGGCTTATGTGATGCCACTACACAGGATGGCATGACGTATCTTTACCGACAAAGGACCGTTTACGATTTCTTGGTATTCAAAGAGCAAAGCACTTTTCCGCTTGATAACATCAATATAGAAACAACAGACATTTATTTATACATTAAGTTTGTTAAAAGAAACTCAATACTTGGACATTAAAAGTAAAATTTCCTTGGGGTAAATGAAAGTATCTTTATTTCCTGTGTTGTCAAACTACTGTTATTTAAATGTTTATCATCGCAGGCTTTTGGGCCTAGGTGCCAAATAGAAGACTTATGACCTATTTGATCTCTGCCATCTCTGCAACAAGGAAGCGGCGTAATCAAATCACCCGCTACATAGAAAAGGCTAACAGAATTTATTAGGCTGCCATGGTCACGCAAGACCTCCGCTCGCATATGGCTGATAACTTCAGCTAATCAGGTTTATTTCAATGTTATCAAGAAATCAAACCAATCTGTTTTATTTCTGTTCAAACTATTTTTGATTAAAAATGTCAGACAAAGAACTGCAGATAAGTTGGCCTTTTTTTTATCTATTTCAAAATATATACAAACTAAAGCATGTCCAGACTTTTACCGTACACATAAAGTGTGAGCCGCATTGGTGTGAAACGAGACGTCCACACGCAATGTCCTGCTTCGTCTCAAAACAGGAGGCTGCAGGTTTCTGTCCCACAGGTCCACTTGCTGGCATAGTTTTTCATGTATTACATCATTTCTCCCAACAGTAAACAACATGTACCCTATCCCACAAAGAGTCTTCCACAGATTTCCGTCAGACATCCATAGACTTCTATCAGAACTTATATAAGTCTGCCCGAATGTTCAAAGATGTGTCATGGTCATTAGAACCTTACACGTACCTCATATTTAAACTGAAAGTGAGGCTAGCAAGCGTTTTACTGTAGATCACCAAACTTTTGTGAAAATATCTATTTTCATGATGGGGTATTTGAAGGTTGAGTCCTAGCATTCTGTTTTGTACCTCCAATGAAGAAGAGCCCTAATTTGTTTAGCATTTTTCTCTATTTCAAGTTGCTAGCCTTTTACTTAAAGAGTTATTCGAAGAAAGGAATATATATAGCAATTTAGCTTTTAACAAAAATTGTGTCTGCCACAGGTACTTGAACTTTGACCTCCTGATTAAATTGAATCCTAGACCTCTTGATCCTAAAGCAAAGTGTTTATTCACTGTAGCACTTATGAACCATTAATATTCTTTTGCAATATAGCAGGGGGTTTATCAGGGGGGGTTAAATACTGCATACATGAAAGTAGACTTTAACCACTTTTATTTAATCCTTTCTTTATGACAACAAAATAATTTTGTCTTTCCTACTTGTGCTGTATTCTGAGAACTCGGTCAACTGGGTTGGATTTATATGCAGTTATTGGTTTAGTTTCCCAATCGGGAATTTTAAAGGGACAAATTGGGAAGAATCGCACACTTTCTCAGTTGGGAATGGGGTCCTTGAAACGGACCCAAAAAGTACCCTGATAGACCCCTGTAGTGTCAGGAATGATTTCAAATATTCCTACTCCCATAAACAGTGTATGTATCGATGAAATAACATAAATCTTAACAGGAAAATAATTTGTCAAGGCCTGTGTACAGTGGAAAAGTGGTGTGGCTCTCTAGATTAAACCACGTGTGAGGATATAACCAGATATAAACTAGAATTTTGTTTTTGTTCACAAATGTCTCCCCTTATTAGCCTATAGAAAAACTTGATAAGGTATAAAAAAATATCAAAGGGCCATATCGCTTTACATAGTGGGGCACGAGACCCGAATTAAGAATTTGACATTCCTACTTCCCAAGATACATTAAAACTTTAGCAAGTTTCGTCAACGTAGGTGAAACTAGAACACTGACAGGTCAGTAAGGGCCCCGTCTTGTGGCAATATATCCCCCATACTCAACAAGATAAACTAGAACAATGACAGGTCAGTAAGGGACCCGTCTTGTGGCAATATATCCCCCATGCTCATCAAGATAAACTAGAACACTGACAGGTCAGTGAGGGCCCCGTCTTGTGGGAATATCTCCCCCATAATCATCAAGAAGCAATCTGCCCATATAGCCGAGCTTGACGTTTGACATTTGGAATTCAAAAAAAAGGAAGCAAAATATACATTTTACATGTACTATGATGCGAATCTTGTTTCCTTCCTCTTCCATAATTGCTGGACTAACAGAAATGTAAATACCGGTGCAATACTCATTTGTTAGCTTTGATTTGTTTTGTTTCACCTTAAATACCTCCCCCATCAAGAGCCAGGGTCAAAGTAAGAGATCCACTTTGTCTTTGACCTTTGGACCCAAATGACCTTGACCCTTAACTCAGTGACCCTGATCAGTCGACTCATTCTTTAATTCCGACCAACTTTGCTTCTTAATATCATAACAAAATGTTCACCAGTAAAAATATACAACCTTGAAATTGACCCAGTGACCTTGACCTTAAGTCAGTTGATTTCTTATCAAATTCCAACCAACTTTGCTTTATAATGTCATAACAAAATGTTCATCAGTGAAAAGATACAAGATTTGACCTTGACCTTTGACCAAATGACCTTGACCTTTGGTCAAATGACTCCTTCTGTAATTCCGACCAACATTCTTCAAAGTGTCATATCAAAATGTTCCCCAGTGAAAAGATCCTGAATTTGACCTTAACCTTTGACCCAGTGACCTTGACCTGAAGTCAGTTGACTCTTTGTTAAATTCCAACAAACTTTGCTTCAAAATGTCATAACAAAATGTTCATTAGGGAAAAGATGCAAAATTTTACCTTGACCTTTGACCCAGTGACCTTGACCATTGGTCAGTTGATACATTGTTTGATTGTGACGGACGGACGGATGAATTAGTTCCTTATAACATGGAAGTTATGTCGTGGACAAACTTCAGTATTAAAATTAAACAAAGGGCCATAACTCTGTATATAGTGACGCACGAGTCCTAATTCCAGTACACTACACACCTTCTGTGAGTGATGCAAGTATACTTCAAGTTTGATTAAGATATCTTTAATGGTTTAGAAGTTATGCTGTGGACAAACTTCGGTATTAAAAATAAACAAAGGGCCATAACTCTGTATATAGTGGGGCATAAAATCTGATTTTAGTGTGAGAAATTTAGCCTTCCCAAGATACATAAATATGGTAAGTATGGTCAACGCAGGTGAAATAACATAGAACTTATGCTCTGGACAAACTTCAGTATTAAAATTAAACAAAGGGCCATAACTCTGTATAAAGTGGGGCACGAGACCTAGTTCCAGTGCACTGCACACCTTCTGTGGGTGATGCAGGTATATTTCAAGTTTGATTATACGGGCCGGACAAGAATTTACTGAAAATGTGCACTTATTTGACCTTTGACCTTGGGTGAAGGTCACAGTGACCTAATTCCAGTGCACTGCACACCTATGCATACCTAAAGTTTCATCAAGATATCTTTAACGGTTTAAAAGTAATGGCCCGGACAAGTCCGATTAGAAGAACCAGAAGAAGAAGAACCAGTACTAATACAATATATCAATAACAATATACAATTACCGTAAAAACCTGTGAAATTTGCGCACCTATGTAATTTGCGCAGCTATTTTGTGAGGCTGAAAATCCCCAAAAAAGCTTCTACTCAAATATTTTGCGCACCAAACATTTTTTGAAAAAAAAAATTGATGTTCAAGTTCCGAAAATCGATCTCTGAAAATGAAAGACAAACCGCTTTGAATTCTTAGGTTTTTTGTAATTTGTTTATTATAATTGAGTTCATAAGTATTGTTTACAGGTACAATGATGTTAAAACTAGGAAGAAATTGCGTAAAATGTGTATTTTGTTGTTTGTCTCCTTTGAAATAAATATCTGATCACACACGTGTGCGCATATCAGCATACATCAATTCATTTTAGCAATATTTTACATAAAACATTTACTTGCACACAAATATATCAATTCATAAGTAATTCGATGTTTAGTAACCGCTGGTGCATATCTCCTGGTGAAAGACATAATTAGATACCTTTTATTGATCATAATTACGATCAGTCAGAAGGGCTCATCATGGTACATATTATTCAAAGTATGCAGGAACAAGTATTCTGATATATTATTGACCTTTGACTTTCCATGAGAAAAAAAACAAAAATGAATATCTCAAGATATGTTTATTCATGATCGTTCGGTTTGCTTAACAAGTCAAATTTGCTTTAAAATGATATCCAAACATTTATGGGTTTTTTTAAAATCTAAATTGTAAAACAGAAAATGAAAATTCACCTATCCACAATAATTGGTCAGACTTGATAGCAAACTTAAACAAAATAAACAACAGAGTGGAATTTGATTATCGTAATATTTTGGTGAAAAACTGCAAAACTCCATCTTCAAGAAATGGCCACATGTTTTCTTTCAATGCTCTGTATGGGAAAAGCGGAGCAGTGCAGGCCACTGATAAAAGGAAGAACAATGTTGGTGATATCTCTATCGCCTTTTCTTTCCGAGTGAGCAAATTTTATAACTAGCCACCCAGATGTAATTAAGTTTCGGTATCATCTAAATCCGGTGACAAAGTGGAATTGAAAAGCTGATATTTGAATGCTTATCAAACAGACGAAATATATAGCAACTGGATTGAAATTACAAGCCAAATTCTGAAAATTACATTAAGTCATTTCAAAGATACTAGCCTTCTTAAAGTGGATGTTGATATGGCATACTGCAGTCACGCAAAAAAAAGAATAGCATTTAGTGATAAAAGACGTAGCTATTTGAAAAAAAATCTTTCAATGGTCTATTACGAAAGTCAAACGGTATTTGTTTTAAAGAGATAACTGAATAACTAAACTTGTAAAGACATTATGGACAACAGTTAAAGAAAACATCCAGAAACTCATGATACAAAGCAATTTGTTTTTATGTTTTTGCAAAAAGATATTAGTTGATTTTGTTTTGTTTATGCACTTTGCACCGACACATCCTTGTTTGCTTGACTGCTTCAGCTTTGTATTTGTTGATTAAATAGCTCAATACATGTTGAGTAAAATACAGTTATAGAGATGTTTCCAGAATATTAGAAATCTAGTCTCCTGAAAACCAGTAACATGTAGAAATCTGATCTGGAGACACATCCCTACAGTACAACAAGACACATGCAGACACCTGTCCTCAGACAGATCAGTACAGTACAACTAGACACATACAGACACCTGTCCTCAGATAGATCTGTACAGTAAACTAGACATGTGCAGACACCTGTCCTCATTTAGATCTGTACAGTACAACTAGACACATGTAGACGCCTGTCCTCAGACAGATCTGTAAAGTACAACTAGACACATGTAGACACCTGTCCTCAGATAGATCTGTACAGTAAAACTAGACATGTGCAGACACCTGTCCTCAGATAGATCTGTACAGTACAACTAGACACATGTAGACACCTGTCCCCAGATAGATCTGTACAGTACAACTAGACATGTGTAGACACCTGTCCTCAGATAGATCTGTACAGTAAAACTAGACACATGTAGACACCTGTCCCCAGATAGATCTGTACAGTACAACTAGACACATGTAGACACCTGTCCTCAGATAGATCTGTACAGTACAACTAGACACATACAGACACCTGTCCTCAGACAGATCTGTACAGTACAACTAGACATGTATTGACACCTGTCCTCAGACAGATATGTAAAGTACAAATGGACACATGTATATGCTTGCTCTTAAAAAATATTTAAAGAGACCTGAGTAATCAGAATTATCACAAGTTGTATGCTGTTTCTTAGGGAAATAATACATTAAAATTTCACATCTGAATATCCCTCAAAGTCTGGTTACTTTCAGTAAAACAACATGTTATGAAGGTACATATTTTACCCTGTACACAAGTCATGGGTTTAAGTATTACCTCAAATTTCATCTTGGCTGTCCTCACCATCAGCAGCAAGTGGACTGGTCTGACCAACACCTGTCATGTGACTTGACTCTGTAAATTCAAATACTCCATAAATAGTCTGATACAACTTCAAGTTCTTTATTTCTGTATTAAGCAAGTGGGAACCTTTTCATCTTTTTCATCTCCATGCTTCCAATTCTGCTAAAACCAGTAAAATGAAAACTGACTTTACTAACTCCTGATTTTAAAGGACAGCTCATTTTTGACACGAACTTACTGTTCACAGATGAATGATTTCCCCTGTTTTTGACCTTTTATTTAACCAGTGAACCCTGATCATACACGGTCGTATTGGACCAAATGATTTTTAAGTAAAGACAGCTTTCAAATCCATTGTATTTCTTTTGTTACATCTTATCATAAATGGAGTAGCCAAAGTATTCAGTGAAACTTAACTTAAAGACATCACAGGATATGGTCAGGTATGACAGAAAGTTGATATACATGGGTCTACCTACATTATGGAAATGGCAGTGTGTTGTTAGACACAACTGTACCACATCAAGAGGAACCAGAACATTTTTGTCCGATATTACAACAAATTGGAACTGACTTACTATATAATTTATATACTAACAACAAAGTTCTTATTATAACTACATTTCGGTTCAATAAGCCAGTGTGTCAGTTGAGTCAGATTGATGAACATCAAGAGGGGGGCTGTGCCTGATTAACACAAGTTCTGACAATGATGACATGTCAGTCAACTTTTCATCAGAGTTAGTGGTTGTAATATAAGCGTATGATGACACAGCATGTCAGTCAACCTGACTCTGCCTAAAATAAGGGGAACTGAGATAGTTCGGTCCAACAGTATGTCAATACAAATAGGTGTAAAAAACAACGAATAGTCAGGTAAATATTATCTGGATTACAAGAGCTGAGAGTATGGAGGTTGGACTTTAATAAGCTATGTAATACATACATAATTAATTTACTGGGTTTTACTAAAAGGTTTCCAAATCAAGAAATTTTCTTAAATTTTTTAAATCAATTTAATCCATGAGAGAGCTCCCTATCTTTGATAATTTTCCCAGTTAAAAAGGAAAAGAAGAAAAATATTGGTTAAACAAATATTTCAGTTAAATAAAGGATATTAATGGTTAACTCTGATTGAAATACAGAAAACATTTCACATCTGATCAAGGTAAATTTTGAAAGTATTTCTGGTTCCTTTAACCAAGTACAGACATATCTTGATCCTGGTAAAACAAATCACTCTTTTACAGCCATGCAGTGTGAAATACACATTTAGTATGTACCTTCCATCTATACATTATCATAATCACATGGCAAATCTACTTTTATTGTAGCTAAATGAGTTTCTATGGCATTCCTTATAACCTATACCTAATTTTCCAACACTGATGATAAAGCTAAATAAGGGCATTTTCCAAAACAATGAACAAGAGTTAAACACCTCAGACTCTTCCTTGTTGCCACAGAAGTAAGTATATTTAGCATTAAGCTCCAAGAGAGACAACTCTTGGTACAGTTAGGTCTTCACTTGCGGTGTGCGTGCCATTATCTCTAAAATGTCAAGTTCATTATAGGTGATACCACAGCAACATGGCTTTGCTTGTAAAGGACTTGATAGTATTCATCACTTTATTAGACAGTTTGTTATCATGTACTAGTAGAGCAATATATTTATACAAGCTGCTATTTGAGTTCACAAAAAGAAAAGGTATTGGGTCACCTGCCCGACCAAGTGTGTTTTTCGTTTTTTCTCAGGTTCTCCGGTTTCCTCCCAAATTAAGCCCCCCCCTCCCCCCGACTGATTCATATAAGTTGTGTAAGATAAAAAAAAGTTAATGTTTTTATAGGCAATAATGATAATTAACCCTCAAGTTAGAGTCACATGCAACATATTGGGGGGTAGGGGTGGGGGTGGGGGCTGTCTATATTTCATACATTTTGTCAAGCTGTAAACGTAAGCTGAATATAATCGCCGACACTGTTGATACTGCAATACCAACCTTCACCGGTTCCAGCTGTAGGTTTACAGTTACTGAGAAGTTTGGGAAAGCAAGATTCCGTTTCAGCTGCGTAGGAACGTGTACTAGGTTGGTAGTAGCGTCGTCCAATAGCCCTCGCCCTCATGTACAGACATATAACCACGGCAACCAGCAAGATGAACACAGAGAACACAAACGCCAGCTCTTCTTGGTCAAGGTAAAAATCACACACATGCCTAAGTTTCTCAAGAATCTAAAATGGACCAATTCCTAGACTGTTTTTTATATACCTAGAACTAAAGGGTTCTGCTTCTTATAGATGAGTAATGTGTCCGTGTAGTCGAAAAGCAAAATTGTGGTCTCAGAGGCTTTATATATTAGAGTCCAACCTTGCCAGCAGCTACTTTGACCTTCTGAAATAATATTATTGATTGGTTAGTTAATTACTTCTATGTGATATGATAAAATTTAGTTGCCCATCTATATGGTGACTTGAAGACCAAAGACCAGCTGTTACCTACTTTGGAGGTGGCGTGATCTGACCAAAAGCTTAAGGCTGTCAGGGGTAGCTGGTCTTCAGTCTGAATTTCAGCATATTGACTGATGTATTGTTTTATCATTTTAACAAGATTTCAATCTCGCTTACCAGGCTAATTTGTACCAAAGGTTCAGAAGAATTCTCACCAGCAGCTCTCTATTGCAATGTTGCAAGATTTAAACAAGAGGCCCATGGGCCTTAACGGTCACCTGACATACGATTCAAATTAGGACTGTCATCCAGGGGCCAATTCATACTTTTCGTCGGTCCGAATGACCTTGCTGCATCGTCCATTAATTTTTCCTTGTGAACACAATAACCTCAGTAAATATGAACCGATTTTGATGAAACTTTGTATGCAGCTTTGTATCGATGAGATCTTGGATGAGTTTGAATACCAGACCAATTTGACCATAACTGACATAGTTATTCCCCTTGGTAATTCTATTATTGTTGGACCCTGTGAACACGATAACTGAAATAAATGGGTGTGACTCCAATTTTAATGGTTAAAAGAAACAAGTAAAAGAGTAAATCAATGATTTATTAAATAAGGCACAAAATTTGAATAGAACCTTGTTAGTAGCAAAAATGTGTCATGAATGAAAAAAAAGGTGTACCACATGAATTTACAACTATTCTTGTGTAATGTCAATCAACATCACAGGGACAAATAATAATATAATGACAAAGGACAATAACTCTGCAGGTTACCGTCAAATAATTACCGGACAAAGTTTCATTGAACTCCGTCAACATTTATTCAAGTTATCGTGTTTACAAGGTCCAATAATAATATTATTACAAAGGGCAATAACTCTGTAAGTTACTGTCGAATAATTCCCAGTTTCGAACTTATCCGAGATCTTATTTATATAAGGCTACATACAGAGTTTCATTAAACTTGGTTGATAATTACTTAAGTTATCATGTTCTCAAGGTCCAATAATATTATTATTACAAAGGGCAATAACTCATTTTCGAACTCGTCCGGGATCTTATTGATATATGGCTGCCTACAAAGTTTCATCAAACTCGGTTAACATTTACTCAAGTTCTCGTGTTCACAAGGTCCAATAATAATATTATAACAAAGGGCAATAACTCTGTAAGTTACTGTCGAATAATTCCCATTTTCGAACTCGTCTGGGATCTTATTGATATATGGCTGCCTACAAAGTTTCATTAAACTTGGTTAACATTTACTCAAGTTATCATGTTCACAAGGTCCAATAATAATAATATTACAAAAGGCAATAACTGTAAGTTACTGTCGAATAATTCCCATTTTAAAACTCGTCCGGGATCTTATTGATATATGGCTGCATACAAAGTTTCATCAAACTCGGTTAACATTTACTCAAGTAATCGTGTTCACAAGGTCCAATAATAATATTATTACTAAGGGCAATAACTCTGTAAGTTACTGTCAAATAATTCCCATTTTTCAAACTCGTCCGGGATCTTATTGATATATGGCTGCATACAAAGTTTTATCAAACTCGCTAAACATTTACTCAAGTAATCGTGTTCACAAGGTCCAAAAATAATATTATTACAAAGGGCAATAACTCTGTAAGTTACTGTCGAATAATTCCCATTTTCTAACTTGTTTGAGATCTTATTGACATATGGCTGCATACAAAGTTTCATTAAACTCGATTAACACTTACTCAAGTTATCGTGTTCACAAGGTCCAATAATAATAATATTACAAAGGGCAATAACTCTGTAAGTTACTGTCGAATAATTCCCATTTTCAAACTCGTCCGAGATCTTATTGATATATGGTTGCATACAAAGTTTCATTAAACTCGGTTAACATTTACTGAAGTTATCGTGTTCACAAGGAAAAGTTAACGCACGACGACGGACAAAAGACTATCACAATTGGTTACCATGACCTATGGGCAGGTAACCTAATAAAAACTGCTTGACAATCAATGATGTCAAAGTTATTAGCCTTTGCTTTGGTCATATTTTGACTCTTCCTGATAATGATACTCCTGCCACAATTTTGATCCGACACCAAAATATAAAGTTGGATAATGTGACGAAATACGGCTAATTACAACATGATGTTCTCTTTGGTGGTCTAATATTAACAAGAGGCCCATGGGCCTTAACGGTCACCTGATATATTTATACAGAGAGTTGATTTTGTTTTTAACATGAACAGAAATATTATTCAAAGTGACAAAAAACAATAAAACCACCTTACTCAATATCTAGCATACAGATTTCAGACTAAAAAGGATTTGAAACTAGCACCTCTGATTCTTAACAAGGAAAATGAAGAAATTTTAGCACACTGACTC